>NW_010520024.1:0-5933 GCF_000687285.1 Phaethon lepturus
AACCTCAATGATTCTGTGATTCTGTGATTCTATGAACATGTGATAGAAAGAACTCTGCAGACACCAAGGTCAGTGCAGAAGGAGGGGCAGGAGGTGCTCCAGGGGCTGGAGCAGAGATTCCCCTGCAGCCCGTGGTGAAGACCATGGTGAGGCAGGCTGTCCCCCTGCAGCCCATGGAGGACCCCGCACCGGAGCAGGGGAATGCCTGAAGGAGGCTGTGACCCCATTGGAATCCCATGCTGGTGCAGGGTTGCTGGCAGGACTTGTGACCCCATGGGAGACCCATGGTGGAGCAGTCTGTTCCTGAAGGATGGCACCCTGTGGAAGGGACTCAAGCTGGAGCAGCTCATGACTGCACCTCCTGGGAAGGACTCACATTGGAGAAGTTTGTGGAGGACTGTCTCCTGCAGGAGGGACCCCATACTGGAGCAGGGGAGGAGTGTGAGGAGTCCTCCCCCTGAGGAGGAAGGAGCAGCAGAGACATGTGATGAACTGACCACAACCCCCATTCCCCGTCGCGCTGCACTGCTTGAGGAAAGGAGGTAGAGCTGAGGAGAGGGATTGATAGAGCAGCTTGGTGGGCACCTAGCATCCAGCAAGGTCAACCTGCTATATAAGTGTATGAGGGAGTTCTGAAAAATATTCATAACTGTTATATCCTATGGCAATTAAAGCCAACTAAAGTATTTTGACTTTTAAATAAATAATTAAAAAGCCACATATATATCCCCATACTAGGTACTGTATCTTTATGCAGAATTTTCCTCTGTCAGTTTTTATGATCAGCTATCAAAGTGCTTTCATGCTATGAGCCTGAAGTCATGGGAGGAAAAAAAAAAAGAGAGAGACAGAGAGAGTGCCAGTCTGGAGGAGGGTAACTTAATTTTGAATTGTTAAAGTGACCTGGTGAGAAGGATGCTTCATTTTAGCTAAGCATTACAGTTTTAAAAGGATACAAACAACAACAAATGTCTTTGTTATTCTATATCTAGAAGTATAGGGCCCAAATTCTTAACAGTAGCAGATCATGTGGAAAGTTTCAGAAAGGAAATAACGAGTTACCAAAATTCAACTTTTGGTAGAAAATGGAATGCACAAGAATTTTCTAAAACAAGAAAAAAAATAGGCAGATATACCAAATACCTCTCTATGTTGGACTATTACAGGTATTTTCCAATACATCTGAGGAAGACTGTTCTCAAAGATGTTTCTGAGTTCAGTATGGGTTATAACAGAAATTATCCTTGTTCCTCAAAACCTTAATCATATCAGATGTTCCAGACACTGACCTTTTGTCAGTGAATGGTGACAAAGGAGTGGTAACCTTTCAGAGGAGACTCTGCTTTGATTTTCAAAACCACACAGTGCCGGTACCTAGCCAGCTTGTTGGACGTTGGTACTGTGGGCTCTGGGGTCCTATTTCCTAATTTAGACAAACTGCTGAAGCAGATTAGGCACATCCAAATCTTACTCGGATGTAGATTCAAGAAATACTTCTAGGCCATTCCACTAATATAGGTGTAGCTACTCTATTACTTGCTTTGCAACTAATTTCCACAGGAATAAAGTATGGAGCATCAGGTTGTGTACCTATCACCTATCCAACCTACATTATCGCATGGCTCTTTGATAGACCATCACTGTCATGAAAGTTGTTTCCTTTGTGCTCTGCTATGCTTGATTATTTGCTTTGTTCTTTAGGATTTAAACTCGTTGGGATAAGCAGTGTCTCCCTATATTTATATTGCCCCTGAATTTGACTAGAAGCATGGTTCAATAATATAGCAAATACATCTTTAAGTTTTCTAGTACTAGATCACAAATGCTGAATCCTATGACAGAAAGCACTGGTTTTACATCAGCCCTTTCAGCTGTTTCAAATGTTAAAAATGATTGAAAGTTTAACTTTCTTCTGTCATGCTTGATGCTGGATTAGATATTGCCTTTGCCTCTCTAACTTCATGACAGATCAGATACCATTTGCTCTCTCATCCCTGACAATAAACCTTCATGAACTCCATATCCAATGCTCTGGTTGATTTGACAGATGTTTGACTGTGGGTCCCTTTGGGAGCTCTGGCTCTGTGTGCACACAAAGATCAGCATTAATGAAGCCGTGGCCCTACAGAGGTGTGCCTGCTGCATCCTATTTTCTGAGAAGTTTAAAGAGAATTAAGTACCCAGCTCAATTTAAGTTACAGTTAGTTTTGGTTCTTTTGCTGCTGATAAAAATTATCATCATTATTTTCTATTCTCTGAAAATGTTTAAATCATAAGCACAAGTATAGAAATAATACTGTCCAATCACATACCAAATAATTCATAAATATCCAAAGCAAAACTTCTAAATACCCCACACATTGCAAGTTGTCTGTGCAGACAAGTGACAAAATATTATTAAACAAAATACGTATATGTTATATTCATTTGCTGGTAATTTTGCTAACAGGAACAAATATTTGCTATTTATTTGGTACATATGCCAGAGGATAATTTAATTTTTTAATCAGACTGATAAGGCCACAATGCACAAAATTAGAGTCTTGAAGATTAATGAAGATGACACTGTTACTTTGTTTTAGTGATACTGCATTTAACAAATTTGTGACAAAACCAGTAACCCAGCCCAAATAGTGTCTTTGCTAAACATCTGTTTGCAGTGTTTGTATTGCCCAGTTTCCATGCCAGAGTACAAAGGTGGTATTTTATATTTTGTTCAGTATCAATCAATCATATTTATTCATCTTTATTTGCTGTGTTGACTGATACAAGCCTGAAGGCAACAAGAAAATCAAAACTATATAGGATAAGTGTAGGATTTAATATAGTAGAGGAAATATCTGAAGTCCATCAATATAGATGAAGGGAAAAGTAAACAAAGCATACAACTAGAATTTCATTTAGAGTAGATTTTAAGACTGGGAGTCAGAAAGCTTTACCTGGAGGTAATATATGTGGTTTTCTGGTGTAATAATTCTAAAGAAGGCATCTTTTCCTGAAGAAAAATACATAAACCAGACCAGCAACTCCTAACTATTGCAGGCAGACCTAACTGCCTATATCAATTCATCTTGAACCGTTTTGCTGACAGCTTTTTTCTCACCCTTGTGATTATCTCCCCATGTGCCGGCTCTACCTAACCATCCTGCAGCCTGTGGGGAGTCTGCCTGAGTGCTCCTCCACTCTGTCAAAGGAAGGAGCTGCCAAGATACAGCAGCTTCCCAAGGACAGCAGTAGCTTCTGATGCCATCTCTCAGCATCACTCCTGCTCTCTCTGCAGAGCTGTGCCTCTGGGACTCTTACGGTTGCCTCTCTGCAGCAACATCAGCTCTCTACAGTGTTGGCGAATAAATGAATGAATCTCTAAGAAACTGCTGAAACCCGAATACATAGCTCCTGCTCCACCTCTCATCACCCACACACCATCTGAGCAGAATATAAAGTTATACCTATCCAGAATCCAAGGCTTAAATAAGTTAAGAAGTAGTTAAGATTCTAAAAAGTGTTTTTCCAGTTGTTTTCAACTTTTCAGCTGCATTACAATCTTTAATGTTTTTTTTTTAAAGTTAATCATATGGAAAACAACAACAAAAAATTATACATTAGACCAAGCATTTCTTAGCAATATCATATATGATTAAATTAAGCCATTTTTCACCAAATTGATGATGGAAAAGAGCCTATGGCTAGTGAAGCCAGCCCATGTGAGATCTTAAGCCACTTTGCCAGCATTCATACATTGTCCTAGCTCTCATATTGCAGCACAGAGAAAGACCCAGTATTTAGCAAGTTCGAAAGCTTATGGGTAAGAATTAGAGACCAACGCAACAAAGGAAACATTGTGATTGGTGTCTACTACAAGCCACCTCATCAAGGGGAATCTATTGATGAAGCCTTCTTACTCCAGCTACAGAAGGCATCACATTCACAGGCTCTCATCCTGTGGAGGACTTCAACCACCCCAACATCTGCTGGAAAAGTGACATGGCAAGCTGTAGAAAAAACAGAAGAATCCTGGAATGCATGGAGGATAACTTCTTAAGCCAGGTAATAGACAGCCCTACCAGAGGGGGTGCCATACTGGACCTGTTGGTTACCAACATGTGAGCTAAGTGGTGACATCAAGATTGGAGGCAGCCTGGGCTGCAGTGATCATGCACTGGTGGAGTTCACAGTCCTGAGGGATATGAAGCAGGCAAAGAATAAAGTCAGGACCCTGAATTTTAGGAAAACAAACTTCCAGCTCTTCAGGGAGTTAGTCAATAGGATCCCCTGGGAAATTGCCCTCAGGAATAAGGAAGCAGAACAGAGCTGGCAGATCTTTACGGATGCTTTCCATAGACTGCAAGAGCTGTTGATGCCCAGGTGTAAGAAATCAGGGAAGGAAGGCAAGAGACTGGCATGGCTGAGTCGAGACCTGCTGGGTACACTACGGGGCAAGAAGGAAATGCACAGGCACTGGAAGCAGGGACAGGTATCCTGGGAAGAGTACAGGGACACTGCCCAGTTGTGTAGCATGGGGTCAGGAAGGCCAAGGTGCAGCTGGAGCTGAACTTGGCAAGGGAGGCAAAGAATAATAAGAAGGGCTTCTACAGGACTGTCAGCCAGAAAAGGAAGGGTGCCCCCCTGATGAGCAAGACTGGCAGACTGGTAACAATGGATGAGGAGAAGGCTGAGGTACTCAATGACTTCTTTGCCTTAGGCTTCACTGGCAACCTCTCTCCCCATACCTCTCGAGGTGATGGACTTCAAGACAGGGACTGAAGGAGCAGAATCCCTCCCACTGTCAGAAAAGATCAAGTTCGAGACCACCTGAGGAACCTGAATGTGCACAGGTCTCTGGGACCTGATGAGATGCATCCCAGAGTCCTGAGGGAATTGGCTGACGTAGTTGCCAAGCCACTCTCTGTGATATTTGCAAAGCCATGGCAGTCAGGGGAAGTCCCTGAAGACTGGAAAAGGGAAACATTGCACTCATTTTCCAAAAGGGTAGCAAGGAAGACCCTGGGAACTACAGACCTGTCAGCCTCATTTCTGTGTCTGGGAAGATCATGGAGCAGATCCTCCTAGAAGCTACGCTAAGGCACACAGAGGACAGGGAAGTGATTTGAGACAGCCAGCATGGCTGCCACAAGGGCAAGTCCTGCCTGATCAACCTAGTGGCCTTCTAGGATGGAGTGACCACATTGGTGGACAAGGGAAGAGTTATGGATGTCATCTATCTGGACTTCTGTAAGGCCTTTGACACAGTCCCCCACAACATCCTTCTCTCTAAATAGCAAACATATGGGTTTGATATATGGACTGTTGTGTGGATGAGGAATTGGTTGGATGGATGTATCCAGAGGGTAGTGGTCAACAGCTCAATGTCCAGCTGGAGATCGGTGATGAGTGGTGTCTCTCAGGGGTCTGTACAACGACCTGAAAGGGGGTTGTGGTGAGGTGGATGTTGGTCTCTTCTCCCAAGTAGACAGTGACGAAACGAGAGGAAATGGCCTCAAGTTGTGCCAGGGGAAGTTTAGACTAGATATTAGGAAAAATTTCATTACTGAGAGAGTGGTCAAGCATTGGAACAGGCTGCCCAGGGAGGTGGTGGAGTCATCATCACTGGAAGTATTGGGAGCCTGGGACTCTTGAAATACTGAGAACTGTATAAAGATGGTGGTGTTGGGTTGATGGTTGGACTTGATGACCTTGAAGGTCTTTTCCAACCTTAATGTTTCTGTGATTCTGTGTTTCTGTATTGGGACAAGTACTGTTTAATATCTTCATCAATGACATAGTTGGATGGAGTGCACCCTCAGCGAGTTTGCAGATGACATCGAGCTGAATGGTGCAGTTGACACACCTGAGGGACAGGACGCCACCCAGAGAGACCTGGACAAGCTCTAGAAGTGGGACTATGTGAACCTCATGAGGCTCAACAAAGCCAA
>NW_010520025.1:0-9856 GCF_000687285.1 Phaethon lepturus
TCCAGCCACTCTTCCCCAAGCCTGTAGCGCTTGGGGAAGCGCTTGTAGACCATCAATAAAGATATTAAACAGAACTGTCCCCAGTACTGAGCCCCGGGGAACACCACTTGTGACCGGCCACCAACCGGATTTAACTCTATTCACCACAAGTCTTTGGGCTCAGCCATCCCACCAGTTTTTTACACAGCAAAGAGTGCACCTGTCCAACCCATGAGCAGCCAGTTTCTCCAGGAGTACGGAGAATAAAATCTGTTCATTTGAATGCTCACAATGCTCCAGCCTCATGGTTCTTATATGTCCTTATTCATCATTGGACGCTTTTGCATGTAGAAATAGGGGCTATATTCTTGTAGCTAAAATCACATGCTGTGGGGGACAAAATCTACCTTCAGCATTCAAAAAGAGTAAATTCTGAAACCTCATTAAATCAAACGTGGATCATGCTGAAGATGTATTCAGTTACAGAAATACTTTGAAACCACGGGAAAGTATTAATAAACAAACCCACTGTAGGAAATATTGCATAGCTAAGAAGTCAGTATTAAAATCCGGAAATGATTATTGTATGTCTTTCAATCCATATTTGCCAGTCCTATATCTATATAGTGATTAGTAGGCCACTGTACGATTCCACACTTTTTTTTCCCCAGATTTATTTCTGTGAAATAAAGCACAGTTTTGCATCAACATTTTTAGGAAATGGTATGGGGGAATCTGTACAGTCTGCTCTTGTTAACACGACCTGGATAACCATGGGTACTGTGAGACGAATGTGAGTGTAGCCAAGGTGTGTGATTAGATTTTCCAAAACTGTCTCTGCTGAGAAGATGTTTGCCCCAAACCTGATAATGCTAAAATTGAGTGACATTTTGCTAAGGTGACCACCAGCTGGATTAACCAGTAGCCAAGACTTAGCAAGACACTTCTGAGAAAACCAGAAGTGAGTTTGGAAAGAAGAATGAAAAAAGGACAAAAATTTCTCACTGGGGGAGACCTTGGTGTCAGCAGCTGCCAAACAGGGTTTGGTATTCCCAGAAGTTGCCCCGCTGCCATTGCAACGTCCACATAGGCCTGACAAACGCATCATCCCCATCAAATGCCACCTGTGCCTTGCCCTGCAACGACTGGACTGACAGTACGGGCTGCAACAAGTAGGGACTCCGGGGGTGGTTTCTCACCAGCATGTTGATTAGTGGATTGTAGGGAGTGGCATAGGCGCACAGGGGTTGCGTGTCAATATAGGACCTGGCGCTCACAGAAAAGCCGGTGCTTGTAACGCGCACTGTCAGGGCCATGCCAAGTCAGGGTTGCGTGCATCCAGCTGTGTAAAGGGTTTGTGTGTGGTGACATGAGAACCTCCTAGGAACAAGTACAGAAGGGTGTTTAGCAACTTGTAAGAATATGTTTACAGTCTCTAGGTGTCTCATATTGTAGTTTATCTGTATTGTTGACATTGATCCTGCAAGTATAGTTCACTGACTGCCAGTTAATTACATGTTGTTAATAAATCAATAAACCTCTTCAATCCTGATTCGATTTAAAGCATGTGTTCAGCAGTTGTTCCCTGCAATGAGGCTGTTACATTTTGCTATAATTCCTAAGAAAGCAGACATAATCTGTTCTAAGAAAGTTGAGCACCTGCTTTTCTTACTAAATCATAGCTCACTTCTGAAACAGACGTGAGCATCAGGGCCAGATGGTGTAATGCATCACTATCTAGATGGTGGTGGATCACTGAGAAACTGGGTGAGGTACTGTGAGAAGTTTTCTGAAAGTGAAAAAACAATCCTCTCTAGCCTGTATGCCTGAAGTTAGAAATAAATCATTGTCTGTGCCCAGTAACAATGCATTCTGCAGAAAATGCTGCCCATGTAGCATAGCCAGGGTCACTGCTAGCTTTGCTTAGCTGCACAGGTGGTGTTCAGAAAAATTTTACCTCGGGCATGCTATTCACTTGACTTCAGCTTCACTTCAAAGCTGCCACTCATGAAAGCATTACAAACAAATTTATGCAAGTTTGAATATCCTGTCCTCATCTCGGAATTTTTTTTCTCTATTACTGTTCTCCTGACTACATGGTTGTTTAGGACAGGTATTGATTACATACAGATAGAGTGTGCAAAGTCTTAGAATCATGGAATAGTTTGTGTTGGAAGGGACCTTTCAAGGTCATCTAGTCCAACCCTCCTGCAATGAGCAGCGACAGCTTCAGCTAGATCCTGTGGCTCAGGGCCCTGTCTAACTTGATATTGAATGCTTCCATCTACCACCTCTCTAGGCAACCTGTTCCAGACCTCTGGTAAGAGAAAGCTGTTTCAGAAGCCTCTGCTGCCTTTGAGCACCTCAAAAAAACACTAGAAGCTTCAGCAGAGACCCCTCCAAGCAGCTATGCTAAGAAACCTCAGCAAGGTCTCCACACTTCTTCTGGAAACTGCTTTTAAGCTGAGGCTCTCAGCACCAGCCCCTGCCAGAGCTATGCTTCTATGGTGCTGCAGACAAGCCTCTCCACTGGCCATGCACGCCCTAGATCTGGACCCTGATTCTAACCCACTGACTCAAATTCCTGGCTTAACCTTGGACTTTCCTCATCACTATGGACTTCTCTGGTGATCTGGTCTGCTGGTTGAGCCCTGGTTACTGTCACTGGATCCGCTCTACCCTTTCTGTTTGGGTACTGTGGCACTGCTCCCTTGCCAGTGAGGCCACAGCCTCTGCCTGCCATGTTACCATGCTCAGCTCCCATCTTCCCTTGCCTTGGGGAGCAACCTGTCCTTGCTGCTCCCTGACAAGATGCACTCAGAGCATGTTTATTAAACTGGGTTTTTCAGGGAACATAGACAGGAGCCATCTACCAGCTCATGAATTCCAAAAGGTCTGGGAAGAAAAACAGTTACAGAAGCACTTCCTGGAGCTCCCAAAGGAGCAGCCTATCTGAGCCTGTGCAGAAGCAAAAGTGCTGATACCCATGAAGGTTAAAAATTATGAAACCCATGAAGCAAAAAGCTAGGTGTCATTGATGCTGAAGGTTTTAACGAATTGTTCTTTTTAAATTAAGCACTCAAATATTTCCTTAAACAAACCTTAGGAATCCACATCTCTTCCTGAGTTTAGGGCAGCAAGATTTATTCAATGCCAGATAAGAAAAAAAAAGAACTGAATCTGGGCATCCTAGTAACTCAGTCAGCATCTTAATTTTTAAACCATCATTCTTAGCTATATATTTTGTGGTGAGAGTGACAGCAGGAAAAGTAACTGAGGCAGTGAGCTCTTGACCTGGAAAATCGGAAAAATTAAGTGATAGCAGGTTGCTCCTTTTTTCAGCAAGAGATGGATTACGACTCTGTACCAGTAAACTAGACTGTAAGATCCTGCCTCTGAGGAATCTTTTCCTTTGCCTCTCAGGGAAGGTCTGCTACACAGCAGAAAGTGAACACAAGGGAGTGCTGTCCTTGAGCCTCTGTTCATTGGAGAGCCCAGTACGGAGTTTGGCAGTTTGTTGAAAGGCTGTTGCAAAGAGATAGGAATAATCTGCTCTCCATATCCACAGGGTATAAGACAAGGTGTAAAGGAGCTTAACTGCAGGAGTAGGGAAGTGCTTATGCCCCTGTACTTGGCACTGGTGAGGCTGCACCTCGAATACTGTGTTCAGTTTTGGGCCCCTCACTACAAGAAGGATGCTGAGGTGCTGGAGCATGTCCAGAGAAGGGCAACGAAGCTGGTGAGGGGTCTGGAGCACAAGTCTTATGAGGAGCAGCTGAGGGAACTGGGGTTGTTCAGTCTGGAGAAGAGGAGGCTGAGGGGAGACTTTATTGCTCTCTACAGCTACCTGAAAGGGAGTTGTGGTGAGGTGGGTGTTGGCCTCTTCTCCCAAGTAACTAGTGATAGGACGAGAGGAAATGGCCTCAAGTTGCGCCAGGGGAGGTTTAGATTGGATATTAGGAAAAATTTCTTCACCAAGAGGCTGGGCAAGCATTGGAACAGGCTGCCCAGGGAGGTGGTGGAGTCACCATCTCTGGAAGTGTTCAAAAAACGTGTGGATGTGGCGCTTCAGGACATGGTTTAGGGGACATGGTGGCGCTGGATTAATGGTTGGACTTGATGATCTTGAAGGTACTTTCCAACCTTGGTGATTCTGTGAAGAAAGATTCAGGTTAGACATTAGGGAAAAGTAACAGAAATGGCAAGATTAGAGGAGCACTACTGGAATAGATAATCTCAGGTGATTGTGGAATTTCAGTCACGATATTAAAGAAACATCAATGAAGAAACAAATTTGTAAAGTTCACTGACGAGAGATGAAGCAGTGGAAGGGAAATTAGATTACATCTACAAGTCTCTTTCAGCTTGGTGTTTTATGATTCATGATCTCTTGATTCTTATTTTGGATCTGAAAATGCTTAGGTCATGAGCAATCACACTGTCTGGGTTTCCTTTGGGAAAAAAGAAAGAGAGTGCTGGTGATAGAAACTTACTGATAATGCATCCAGCTAGGGAATTTTTTATTTGAATATTCATAAAAACAGTCATATTCATGTGTAACAGAAAAAAATATAGGGCTCTGTGTACGTAAATACATTCAAGTGAGAACCAAAGAGGAAAATCTTCTACTCCTTTATGAGTACTCAGTGAAATTGGTCAGTAATCAAAACAAAAAGAGTGGATAGAGGGAAAGAAAACGCCCCTCTGAGAGATACACTTACAGAAAATTACATTTTCAGATGTTGTTGACGTAATAAAGAGAATATAAAAACAGCCATTACTGATAAACTCTGCGTACCTAAAAATCCTGGTTCAGTCTTCCAAGCACACTGAAAGATTGTCTGCTGGCTACACAAAAGTGTGACATGGTGAAATGAAAGCACTTACCATTTTTCTGGAAGTGTTGAGTTTAATAACTACTTTTAACACCAGAATTACTGAAACAGTTTCAACTGTCCAAAGTACATTAATAATACATTATTGTCTTAGTTCACCTGCTAAAAGCATAGATCTACATAAGATGCATAAAACAAATGCAGATGTTATAAATGGAAGAATCGAGTTTTACATCAAGATGAGAAATGTTATCATAAAGTTATAAGAAAATGGACAAGATCAAATAGACCATATCTGAAGCTTTCCTTCATAATATATCTAGACTCTGGCAAGAAAACTGCATGCACTGCACTGACTCCACCAGACACTGAACACCATCACAAAGCATGACCATGCAGGGTCAGCTACACTATCACTCTCTTGGATTAGACTAAAATCTAGTGAATTACTGTATACAGTTATATATATTTTACTCTTATTTTAAAGATCATAGGGAAGCTGAATGGAATTAATTTGTTCTTTGAGGCACAAAGAAATGAGCCTCACAATCAGAAAAGATGTTAGGATAATTGACTGTACATTGCTGAAGCTGTTTTTAATTGTTTAACTGTTTTTCTGTTTTTAATACACCTGTCATTAGCTACTGGGCATGCAAGGACACATAAGCCTAGGTCATAGCTGGCACTTCTTGCCATTCACAGCCAGCTACATCTTGGCTTTTGGGTATTTGTTGCTGTCGACCTTCTAGTATTTGCAATTCTGGCTTGAAGTCCTGTATCCCACAGTCTACTTCATAGGCTATAGTAGCTTGTGTACAAACTTCCTCATGTCATACATCCTGATGGATTTGGGACCTCCAGTTCCTTTCTTTGGGAACTGTGATAAATCACCAAAGTATTGTTTCCTCTAATAGCGTAATAAAACACAGGAAGAAAATAAATTAAAAAAAAAAAAAGTTTAGCATAAATATGCAGAACCTGCTTTACCTAAAAATAAAAGCAGGCATATCTTACCCAGATCTCTGAGGGGGCTTGCTCTATCTCTGAAACATTTTTTCCTCAAACTGTAATATCCTGACCTTCTTCCTCAGACACGTTCTGCATTTTTCCATACAATCAAAGTTACTGTATTCCTACCATCTCAAACAGATGCAATATTCCAAGAGAAAATTGTTTAGCTACCTCATGGATCAAGTCAGTACTTTACAGTAAATGGATCCAGCAATATTCTTCATATGTTTGGGAAGTGACATACTGACCATGTCTTAAGTCCTGGAGACACACTTTTTATCAGTATCACCAGTGGATTAACACTATAGCATTGTGGCAGCCCAGTCAAGATGTAGTATTTGTAAATAAGTACAAGTAGCTCCAAATCTGTCAGAAAAGAAGGAAACATGCATCTTATAAATACCATATATCTTCATGTCTTAAAAAGTCTTTGCTCCCATTACTGTGCCTTTGAACATGTGATGAGATTTCCAGAAGCAGCAGAATGTCCAGCAGAGAGACGTAGACCAAGGGTTTCAAACAAAGGGTTTTCAAAGATACCGCAGATACCTAACACACAGACAGCTCTAGAAGATGCACCCGTCAGTAAAAGCAAACCTGGAACTCCAGGTTATCAGTCAAAAAGTCAGTGTAAGGGAAGATAACACAAAAAAGACCAGACTAAGCTGTGTGAGAGAGCTGTGGGACATCCACCTCTGCCCATGTGCCCTCAAGAGGTGTGTTGATCTTGCCTGAGCTCTGCTGTAGCCATGGCTGTGTGGGGCACTCTACCATCCCCACCCTCACTTATCTTCCCAGTTCCACCTCAAACTTTTTTTAATACTATTTTTATTTCACTAGCTATGACAGTTTTCATGATAAGTTCTCTAGCCCTTTGAAAACTGAAGCGTTTTGTTAATGGCACAGAGTATACATTTGGCGTGACTGGTCAGTCCCACCTCTCTTTCTTCTGTCCAGATGGCACAAACAGCCAGGATTACTGACCCAACTTTTATAACAGAAGTCCAACCATCTGCTTCTCTGGTTGTTTCAGATGGATTTATTGATGAACTACATTAACATAAGAAACTACCAGCTCAGCAACTTTGAATGTACAGGCAAGTTTGAGTGAAAACAGCAAAAATGCCTAATCTTTCACATGGAACACATATGGCACACTCTGCTAATAAGTGGTTTCACTCATGTGAGAACTCCTGTATTTCATGCATTCATAGACACCAGTGAGATTTTTTTCCCCTGTATTTAATCCATCTGTAACGTAGTTAACAGACAGTTAGGACAAGTGATATAGCCACACTCCTGACAGCTACAACTTCAAGAACTACTAGATCATAGGGAAAATCTAGGGAGAAGTTATTTAAAATACAGAGTCATTCAATACATATTTCTACATATTTTCAAGAGTGCACAGTTTCTCTAAAAACACAAACATTTCACCTCTAGTGACCTCTAGTCACCTAGTCAGGACAGAAGAAATGTCATTTAGGTTTTTTATACCTAACAAATTAAAATAAATATTTATAATTTTCTGAAGTTATTATTAGCTCTTTTTATTACTAATTAATAATTTTTTTTTTTCAGTATTTCAGTTCGTTTCCTGATAAAGAACATTTTCTTCTGGTTTGAAGGAGATGGAAATGTACGTTGCAGCTTGTTCTCTAGATAGGCTGTTCTTAGCTCCACTTTAATCACAGAATCATAGAATCTTTGTTTTGGAAGGGACTTTTCAAGGTCATCTAGTCCAACCACCCTGCAATGAGCAGGGACAGCTTCAACTAGACCAGGTTGCTCAGAGCCCTGTCCAACCTGACCTGGAATGTTGCCAGGGATGGGGCATCTACCACTTCTCTGGGCAACCTAAACAAGACAGAAGATTGAATTGTCAACATCAGTTCCCAAACTCTCACAAGATAAGCAACATTTTCTGGTCAAAGGTATTCAGCAGATGAATTGACATGCTTCTAACCTACAATATGAAGAATATTTAGGAACATCATCTGGTACTGATAGTCTTGTAATAAGAATATGATACTCATTCAATGGTATTGTCTATAAGAGCAGCATTTTAATACAGATAAGTCAATGTGCTTTAGGTTTCTTATCCTAAATAGCTCTATTATCCATACGAAAGTACATTTCTCTCTTCACTGTCCATTGCTTTTATGTTCTAATTGAAGCTCAGTATAAGAAACTAAAACATGTGAGCTAGCCCCTGCTAAACAAAATATTTATTTTATCCAGGCTTTACAATGAAGGCTTATTTTGATTAAAGTAATATTCTTTGTGCAAATCACCTTGAAAAAGGTAAACTCTTTTTTCCTGTAAATTGCTGGTTTGGGGGGATAAAAAAAAAAAGCATAGATGCCTTCTGTAGCCTGCTTTCCGTTACGGGTTATGACATCAGACACAAACCCAAAAAAGAAAGTGGAAATATGACCTGCTATAATAATACACAATGGAAAACACATCTGATGTGATACAAGAGGAATAGCTCTAGCTAAAAAGTTTCTGAAATCTTTTTGTAATTTTTACTATAAATTATGTGTTTCTTCAGGGCAAAGACAGACACACAATAGTGTGTAACATCATCATTTTTTTCCATAGTATAGTAAAATATAATCATCCACACAGAAGGCACTCAAGAAAAATCTCACATCATGATGCTCTCAGTTATCATCTGAGCTGAATGCCTGAAAAGTAACCTTGCAACTTTTGAAATGCTATCTTCTCAGAGTAATACAGTTTTTCAGATTAAATATTAAGGATTTGATAAATGATGACAAACCTTGAACTGATTAACAGATCAATCTGTCTTACTCACTGTTTTTCTTTAAAAGAAAATTACATAAACCCAAGAAATAGATTCAAATATTTTCATTCAAAACCAAACAGAAATGATTTCTGAGTAAAGCTAAAATTTTTACTTTATGATTGCAAATTGAAAGAATAATTATTTAACACCTTTTCATTTTGAGAAAGATAAGGTTTTTATCCATGGTTGCCGACTATGCACAATACTACAAAAAGCACTGTATCGATACTTACCAGCAGTATTCAAATTAAGTAGTGTAACTTCTGATCAATACATAAGAAATAAACACATTAAGAGATATCTTTTGTTGGTAATTCTTTTGCTGTATTTCTTTTAGTAATTTAAAACCACCATACAAAAGAATAGCAGAAGAGTTGAATACAAAGATTCCCAGGGTACTGAGGAACTTTCCGTACTACTCACTGCTGCTATGGAAGCAATGCCTTTCTTTGTGATAATATGGCTGTACAGCTCTGACATTTGCCTGACCACAGGTATCATCATTATATCTATGCTGTCTAATGACCTAAAGTTCCAAAAAGAAAAGGTAATATTTTACAAAAACACTACTAAGTAATATTTTGGAGATCTGACACTTTGAGAAATGTAATTATTCTTTGGTTCCTTAGAAAAAAAATTATACAAGTGTAAAGTTATAAAAATAAACTGAATAGACTGTCTTCTTTCTACCAAACAAGGTGTTTGAATTTCTAGCTATTTAAAATTATACAAAGTCTAACAAACGGCATATCTCAGAGGCTGGATCAAAGCTGCAGAAGACTGTCAAATTTATATCTATAGGCTGTTTTGATGATTAGGTATCACTGATTCTGGTTTTAGGTATGGGAAACATAGTTGATTACCTTTTGGTGTTTGCTCCAGACTTTTTTTATATAGAAATAAAGGGTATTTAAAATACATGTTTACAGCCCACTTCACCCCACCTGTGAGAAGAAATGGACAGAAGATAGTAAGGGGAAAATACTACTTGATTCGTCTTTAAGCTAAATTTTAATTTCATAATTACTGGAGAAGGTCTGTCTAAATATTGGTATATCCTGGTTGATGGTTTCTCTCTGGGAAGGGAAGCTGATATTTGTCCAATAGTTTGGCAACGTTGAGAAAATAATCCCCTTAGGGACCTCCTAAAGGTAGCGAATCCTGCCTTGTACCGGAGAATCTGGTTTTATCCTCTTTTGCTCACCAATAACTTCAGCAG
>NW_010520025.1:9887-33666 GCF_000687285.1 Phaethon lepturus
GACCAAGATACACATCGAGAGCACTTGACTGCTCTGGTGCTGCATATCAGTATCTAAACAATAGGATGCTCTGCAAGAAGAAATTATGTAATTCATTGATCTTAATGCATAACTTAAACTTGCCTCAGAGTGCAAAGCAGCCACATTTTAATGTGAGAAAACCCAACTATGGGTAAAACAAAGAAGCTAGCAGCCTTCCTTTCAGCATTACATGCACCTGTTCACCAAACAGTATGTCTTATTCTTAATGACTGTATGGTTGAAGACATATACTCCAAATCATACCCAGCCTTTGACCAGTAAACTACTTTTCTATGTCAAAGGCTTGAAAACATCTGTGATTCAGTCTCCTCTCTCCTTCTTCAATAATTATATGAACTTCTCATTCATCATTCACAAAGTAGCCTACAATGTCCAAACATTCATAACTTCTAAGTTCAGATATGACAATCTTTTGTTCTTTTCATTTAAAAACCAACCAACCAACCAAAAACCACACAGAGAATAAAGAATTTGCATCTCCTAGAAAAAAATACAACAGGTAAAAAATGCACCATCCCAATTTCTTAGCAGTACAACCACTGTGAATGTGTCTCACCACCTCCCATTTTCCACAGTCCAGCTTTTTATAGGAGTTCTTTATTCAATGGAGAAATGGCATATTATCTCCTCATATATTCAAAATTCCTGCAGCAATCTGCCTGGGTTACTAAAATACCTCTGAGAAGGGTCATGCTGCACAGCAGACACATCCAAAAAAAACCCTGTACCAAAAGGCTGATATGCATGAGTACAGAAGACAGAACCATCACAGAGTGATGAGTCTGCGAGTACGCAATAAAGAAACCATTCTTAATAAAGTTTTGGGCCCAGCCCTCATTGATAAACATGATACAAATTTAAGGCTCAATTTAATGTGGCATTTAGGTTGAAAACAATAGCTCAGATGAAAAACTATCTCTAAGGCACTACAACGAAAATCCAGTAAATTCAGTAGCCCCCTCTGACTCCAATAGGTTCAGAAGTCTTTTTTTAAATGCCCTGAAGGATGGGATTAATTCCGTATTTTAGTCTTGACAAACCCAAATCTTTCATGTTCAGCGAAAAATGTATGCATTGTAGTGATGCACTGTTTCCTGGAACTTACTTATTTCTACTACTGTAATGACATTTCTATTTGTTTTAAACAAAATTGATGCTGATAAGACAGCTTCACACGCAATCATCTAACAACTATTTTGCCTTTGTTTGATTTTTTGCAGTACTAATTCCCAAACAGTGTCAACGACGTTCAGTTTGAGCTTCTAGAATAAAGATCTTTGTGCATACAGTGATTCCACGCAGCATAATGTTGTTGGCAGTGGGGACTTTGTTGTTTATTGACAGCAGATTATTCATTACCAAACGATTATGGCTTTGAACATAATTGAAAACAGTACGCATGCCATCCATATAGTTTGTCCTCTCTCAGGCAAACTACAACTGGGTCCAACTTGAACAGAGCACAGTATTAGCTTCACGAGTACTAACAGATAAATTATTTATACATGCACAGATACATTTACCAAAACTAGTAATGTTTTTCAGTGATTGCATCTGTGTTATAGTATGGAATATAAAAAACATATGAAATGTTTTATATAGGGAAATAGCCTGTATGTGTAAAGACCATTTTCCTCAGCTTGTTAGTTGGTATAACGCACATATGACATTCTCTAAAAGAAACTTAATAGATGTCTTCAAGCTTTAGGTTTTTTTGCCTAAGAATTGCTTTCAAGGTTTGCGCATTTACAGTAGGGCTGATGGAAACATGATTGCTTTTCATGACTCCTCCTCTCCTTCTGGCAAGGAACATTAAAAAGACATAGCTGTCTATCTCAATGTACACATGCCATAGTAAAATGTGTGTTATTTACTGATAAAAACCACATGACAGCAGTTTAAAACCAGGATTTATTCTGTCAGTCAAATTAGGGAGGCAGAATATTCTCTATGCCAAGTGATTACTGTCTGGGTCTAAATGTGGCGAACTGCCAGATCAGTTTTAATGGTAGAGAAGAGGAAATATGAAGACAGATTGGCTCAATTCTAAGCAGAAGCATCGCTAGAAAAGAAACCCAGGGACATTTTAATGCAACATCCAATTACTTAGAAGTGCATCTTTGGCCTACATTACAGTTTTTATTTATATGGTTTCTTCCTACATGGAGTATAAAAAGGGAAATCAACACAGAGTTGGACAAATCAGGTGTCAATAAAAAACACACTGATGCCACTGATATAACCTGTACAGTGATGCTTCTGAGAAGTAAATTTCTGAATGTCAGTTTTTACAACAAAAGCCTAGGAATATCATGGCACAACATACTCAGAAGATTACCAATAAAATTTCAGATGTGATCAGATTAATATACTACCATTTTCCCCCTTTGATCTGTAATTGATTTCAAGGAGGCTAGATTGCCCTTCTTACCCAAGCTTTTTCTCTGGTATTCATTATTTTATGGATAATTTACCTTTCCCAATGCTGGAGGAAAAAGGATAGTAGTGTGGCTAGTAGATTAAAGCCACTTAAAACTGATCTGTGGTGTTAACTCTTTTATCATAAGAGGAAATTAAAAAAAAAAAAGCAGATAATCATGTTCTGTTAAGTCTTTTCACACTATTATTTTTATTAACAATGTGATTCATCCTCTCAATTGCACGTCTCTATTCCAGGTCCCTAAACCAATGTGGGAAACATGAGTTTCCATGAAGGAGACCAAGATGTTAATATTCTTGAGGATAAATTCATTAGCCTTGTATGGTGTGGTCTGATCAGTCTTCAGATGAAGCCTGAAAGAAATCAATCCAATTCTGATAAAAGATGTTAAGGTTGATGCTCCACAAAATTGGTGGTGCAAAATTACTGTCTGATCATTATTTCATAGTGAAAAATGACATTGTTTTGAATGAGACATACATCTAAGACCCTGCAGCCCTCAACGTCATAAATAGTATCTGGCCAAATTAAAACTGAGTACCTAGAAATTGCTACAATACAGTAGTATTAAATAAAGAAGAAACTTTCAGGACTTCATTCTGGAATAATTGCAAGATGTTGTTTATACATGAAACTGTTCGATTTGTATTTTACAAAACTTTGGAATTAATTAAAATTCAGAGAGGTGCAGAAATGTAGAACTATGAAAGTCAAGAGATTTGCACTGGAGCAAAAGGAAAATCGGACTCATTAGTCTGCAGCCTGCTGCATGATGACTACTAAGAGGATGCACAATACATCAGGTCTTAAAGATATCTTTTGCTAGCCTTTGAAGAAGATTTATGACAAAAAATGGAATGAAATAAGTTTTCTACTGAGACTCAAAAAACATAAAAAGGCAAAAAAGATAATTGTATGAGAGCCTTAACATTTTTGATTCATTAGGGAGAATGGTTCATCTTTAACAGAACAGATATTTAAAATGAATAATATTGCTATAAAAATCCGAAAATAAGCACAGGAGACTCTAATGCTAAGCACTGTCAGTTGGTACTCCATTTTCCATTTTTTAACACACCATTATGAAAATGTATTTATCCTACATAAATCTATCTTAACAATACAAAGTATTCAAAAGAAAATTACAATTTTATGCAATATATAGAACTGGTTAACTGATGTGTTCAAATCAGGAATCATCATATCTCAGAGTATTCTTTTCAGGGAGACATTCAGTATTACATAAGAAACTGGAGGCAAATACCATTTAGTTAAATGTAGCTCTGAGTAATTGTTGAGTTTGAATCTAGCTTGTCAATGTATGGAATTAATATTTCCATCGTGAACATATAAGCAGGGGCATATAACTCCCTCTATTTCCACTTTATAACTGCAGTATATAGAATAAGAAAGATCAATACTGGGATGCTGTAATTATTTCTGCTGTCATTGCTTTAAAAAGGATACTGAAAAAAGATGGAGCGAATGAGCTGTGTGAATGATTATAAATTACAAATAACCTCCATTATAATTAGACAACAAAACTGCAATCTATTTTTTTTTCCATGAAGAGGTTAAAATTTACTTAACTGCCAATAAATGGAGACTAGAATTAAGACATATATATATATATATTTGGGGTTTTTTTTTTTCTGCTAAGGCCAATTAACCACTGAAATAATTTACCGAGATACACAAGGGACACTCCATGATCTGAAACCCTTAAATTGTGACCAGACATCTTTCTTGAAGACATGCAATAGTCCAGACAGGTTTGAGCATAAACCAGAAACTAGTAAACAGCATTGTTTGACCTCTGCTCAATAGGTCAAACCTGATGACCACTAATGGTCCTATGCTGGTATTAAAATCTATACATTTTAAATGGTTCTCCACATTACCATTTACTCTTCCTAATGTATCTCAGGATCAAGAGTGATGACTCTTCTCTTATGACTGCCTTATCATTATCACTTATCACTAAGTCCTTTCTCTTTAAAGGAATTTAGTTTTTCTTTGTCAAGAAAAATGTAAGATATGTTTCTCACAGTATGCAACTTAAGCTGATCCAGTAACGAAGTCAAGTCAGCAGAGCAACTTCTAAAACAACTCATGTCTCACACATTAGGCCCATAGTAGAACACAGATGTGGGGAAGTTGAAGCCTGCCATCTGCTTTCTAAGACAAGTGGGAGTGAACATCCGTCTGAAGCACCTGACAAGGTCCACAACTCCCGCCCCTGCAAGCCAGGAGCGCTCTCCCACTGACATTTTCTATTCTTAGTACTGGGAGGACCCTAACTGGCTCTAAACACAGTCACAGAATCTGTCTGCACTTTGTTCACAGACTGAAAAATCTGGATAGTGAAGTTAGTTACTTTTGGTTTTTAAAAAGGAGAGGCAGATTTCTAAGAAAAACAAAGGGAGCCACGTGCAGTTTCCTGTATTCCTGCTCCAGCTCCCTTGGTTCTGCCTCTGGCTACATCACCTGGAGTGTACAAGAGCACAAAAGTATCACGAGACTTCTACGTATTTATTTGGAACTGTTTGGTTCTTAACTTACTTCAGTGGGTTAAAGATATTTTTGCTCCCTGAAACTAAAGACAGTAGAATGTATCATGAATAGATTTCCTCTTCAGTAATATTGTTATTCCACTTGCTCACTGCCATAACCTGCAGTTATAGTTTGGACATGACCTCTGGAGGTCATGCAGTACAACCTGCACCTCAGAGCAGGGCTAACTTCGAAGTCTGAGCAGGTTGCTCGGGGCTTTGTCCATGAATAGAGATTCCACAACCTCTCAATGAGCAACCTGATCCAGAGCTTTGCCACCCACCCTGGAGATTTTTGCCCTCTGTAGCTAACATAATTGGCTTCTGTGTTGTCACATAGCATAAGGTGTCCCAGCAAAGGCGATTAAACCTTTACCTGTGTGTACTGAAGAAATAGTCATTCTCAGTCCATTCCCAGGGGATTCCACCGTTCCACCTGTCAGAGGGGACAGCCTGACTGTCCCATCTGATCTCCCATTCAACAGCTCACTGGGCATCTCACTATTCATTTCAGTCAAAACTAAATGGCTTAGGAAAAAACATCTATTAAAACTGCTTATGCAACACCATACCATTGATTTTTTTTCCCCTCTTTTTTTTAGCTCTTTCAACACAAAATATGAATGCAGTTTTCCTTTGCTGTGGTTTCACATAACCTCTTTAAATATATTTTTTTTGGTATAATTTCCAAAGTATGAGTATTTTCATAGGTTACACAGTGCTTGGCCACACAGCCAGTCCTTTCAGCTTGGGTTCCATAGAAAGTGTAGTTGGGTAATATAAATTTTTACCAGTTCTCTGGATGTTTAACTATGTCACCTGAAAGATCTATGGGAAAATGTCACCCGGCTAATTCCTTAGCAGATAACAAATAAATCAGCATTTTTTTAATTATATCCCTACACTCTGAGTTATGATTTATTCCAGTTCGAGGAACTGCTGCTCTTCCTTCTGGACTACCTTGTTTTCTGGATGTTTACATTCTAGCGTCTCTTCTTGAGGCAAAAACGTACATTCTATTTTACCAGCTTACTGTTTTCCAAAAGGACAGTCTACTTCTCAAGCTGTACTGCAGCCCAAAAAAGGATTTCAGTACAGGCCCAGTTGTTATAAGAGGAATATGAATTTACTAGTACTGAAAAACAAATGCTTGCATAACTGCCAGCATTTGAATGAAGTGACATCTGGTCAAGCTGTCCTCAATACACATAGATACACAGACATGCCAGTCATGGTGCAAAGCAAGATATCTGAAGGACTGCCAGGAAATCTTGAGGACACAAACTCACTATAGGAGGCATGCTGTTCCAAAGACTACTTACAAGGGCACAAAATAAGTCACTTTCTAAAAAGATGTGAGTGGTTGCCAGGTAATACAAATTGAATGCATTAAAGTTACTCTGAAGTAATATTCCCATACAGACAAGTCTTCAGGGAGTCATTTGGAAAAACTTATTGTAGGTATAATGAGTGCATACTATGTGCATGATTCCAGCTAATGATATCCAACTCTGTTCCATTAGTGCCAACATTAATCTTCTTGCTATCATTCAGAATACAAAATAATACTTACCTTCTTGAAAACAATGATGATTTCCAAAAAACAAAAATACCTTCTCCAACAAACAAGTTAAAAGTTAAGTATCAGTGGTATTGACAACTCTTGTCTTCTCCATAAAGCTGTGTTTGGGTACCATCATAAAGAGAAACGTTGAGGTCAGTACAAATACTCCAGAGAATCAAACACGGGAAGAGAAATTCCATAAAAATCGATGGGTTTGCATGACTTTATATCAAATAAGATCGTGGCCCAGCAGCATGGAATCCTTGTGTACCAGGAAAGCAGAATTTTACTTTCTCCATTGTTTAAGAGTATTAAGGGGGAAGTATGAAGGATCATATCTAAGACTCAAATACATTACTTCATGTCTTTTTCACATGCTGTCATTCAGTATTTGAAATGACTGTTGGTTCAATTACTTCACTCTCCCATTTACCAGCCTAGAAGTAGTAAGGGCTTTCTATTTGAATTCCAGCTGCGGTAATTGAACTAATTCATCAGTCTTAAAGCGAATAGCTTTGTCCTCCAATTTCCTTCCCCTCAAACCCATCAACCATGCTAATATAAGTTAATATATTGATTATATATTAACTGATTTGATTATATATTAACTGATTATATATATATTCTGTGATCATGGAACTCTGAACATGTTTCTTTTTTTTCTTATTGTATAATGGACATATTTTCTTTTCCACTTCTCTCTCTTTTTTTTTTCCCCTTCTTTATATCCACTGTGTCACTTGAGAGTTACTAACGACTACAGAGCAAAGTCTGGACTTCACAAAGCACAAACTTCTTTGCCAGCTTCAACAATTATTTCAAAGATTGATATGTTGGTTCAGTAATTCTTTGTCACTCAAAATCCCTGTATTTATTGCCTCCTTCTCTACAGGAAAACCATACTTAAGCATTACCCCTTACAGAATGTGTCGAGATCTATGAACTGTGTGAGAAAAATTCCATTATTTAAGTCAAAGCAGATATCAATTATGTAAACAATCCTCTAAAATTAGGAAAGGAAACTATAAAGCCCTCAAACGACTACAGTTTGCTACTTCACTGCCTGATTGAGTAGGTAGCATTTCTATTAATAAATCTTCTGGAGAATGGTTTTCACCTTCCTCTATTTGTCACATTGATCATCACTCCATTGTGGAGCTGTGGGTGACCAGATTGTTCACCTTTACATGGGTGATGTTCTTCTATATTCATCTTTTTGCCTTAGCTTGCTAGAAGAAAGTGTTTTTTTCCTGCACATGGAATTTTGTTTTCCAGTTACATCCACAAGTTGTGGAAAAGTAAAAATAAAAGAAAGAAACCTACATCACTGACAACAGAATGGAGCTGCTGATTATTTTATACACAGAAATCCGTTTAACTTTTTCTGAAATTCAGCAGTTCACACAAACTTTTAACATACTAAACGTAGACTTTTTGTTAGAGGAGATGGTGCAACCATTTTTTACCACTGCTCTACAATTAGTTGATTTAGGTATTTTGTACAACGTTCAGGAACAGAGCTGGTCTAGATTTACATATTTAATATATTGGCAGAACACTTACCATAAAAAATAGATTTTTTTTCTTGCAGATTTTATAAATCATGATGAAAAAATTACAAAACCAGTATTGGCCACTGCTACTATGGGTACCCTTGCATCAGTGGTATTAATTAGAAAATCCAGACTGTGAAGGCAAATAAGGCACTGGGAATATGAAGGGAATAATTAAAGCACAACTGAAAATATGTTTTTAGTTTGATTTCTTAGGAAAAAAAACTAAAACAATTTTACCCTTTCTTCCCTCTAGCAACTTTTGATTAATTGATTTTTAAACTAATTCCAAGCGATGAATACCAAAACATATAATTCCTAAAGTTTAGTGAAACCTGAGAGATGTCCAGATCAGAAGGCATTAAATCATTACTTTCTGAGGAAAAAGTCAAGCAGAAGGTGGATATTATGCATTCCACTGGGCAGAAGCCTACTTGTACGAGCAGTTCGTGAAGAATAGCTGGACAAAATATGACAAGAGATGCCACAACTGTGGTAAAACTAAAAAGATATGCTGTCTTCTGAATCTCAAGACAGTTGCCATTTATTAGTTATCTCACAGAAGAAAAAACCCACACAAAACCAGGAAGTAGAGGACCTTAATTAAGTGATCTGAGAGCAGGTTCCATACTGTGATCTGTGGTTGCATCTGCACTTCAACAATAAACTAACATTGGCACAGCTCCTTTCCCTTCATTTCTAGAAGTCCTCTTCAAGAAGGCAGTCACAGCTATCAACCACACAATAACCCTGAAGCGAAAGACTATACGAAAACCTTCTTAAATTATCTCTTAGTTATGACTGATAATGCAAATGCATTTCATTGTAAGTTAGCCAGGTGAACTGTAGCATCTTTGGAAATGGTTTCCTAAGGTTTACATTGCAATCAATAACTTCATCTGACATATGGCAAACAACACTCCTTGGCTCAGGCCCCAGACAATTCTTATGTAGTTACACTCATCAAAGCACGGCCTGATGCATAACAAAGTCTTCTGGGAAAACTACTAGTGTACGAGCTTTTGCATTGGCAATTCTGATCCAAAAAACTTTTTACATAGATGGCACCTTTCAGTCATTACAGTATGAATTAAATTGGCCCGAGTTATTCCTTGTACTGTGTGCACAGGACACAACCACGGCAGGAGACCAACTTGCAGAACTGAAGATGTAATATAAAAGTGAGGCTGTTTCTGAATGATCCTGAGCAGATGACCCTCATTTCAGTTCCGTGTTGGCTTTTCTGTTTGATCCTTGGTCATCATACTACAAAATGGCACCATCTTTTGCTTTGCAGGGTGTTGTGAGGCGAGTGAGTGTGGTAATATAGTAATTAAATATTGTAACTACCTATTAGTTCTCGTAATCTCGCCTTGCATTATAAAGGGCATAGAGCAAAATGAAAATAGTTAACATTACATCAGCAATTAATGTATTAAGGTGATTTTGATGTGAGTCAAATTTCACCATGACCAATTCTTATATATCCATGTACAAATGTCTTACCATGCGAGTTACAGTTTCTGACTAACTTTAAAAGGAATACTTTTTAAAATTAGAAAAGGAATTCCTGTTACATATAAAATACCCAAACATATGCTCGATGCCAAATATTTTTATACATTTGAAGTATTACAGAAACCCGGAGTTGATAGTTAGCAGATATAGTTGCAGAGATGAAATTTTAAAGTGGGCCGTTCACAGGGCTCAGGTCTATGCTGACTAGCAATGCTTGCCTGGATCTCTATTTTACATCTGAATTACAGATTATTAAATAAATAAAATCATAACATATTATTTAATCACAGTAAAAAGAAGTACTTTATATGCTCTGATACACTGCACATTTAGTCCAGCATCTGAGAAGGTAAGTGCAATAAGCACTGGATCAGGCCCTAGATCAGCAATGTATGTCAAATACTGTCTTTTCCTAGCTTGTTATTAAGTACCTACATTTATGTAGTAGAACCATTCCTTTCAGACAGCTATTCTACTGCTCAGATATTAAGTGCCTACTCTTAATAACTCACCTAAACTTTCATTTCTTAGCTTCAGGCTACTGCTTGACTTTAGAAAATGAATAATTATCTTTTTAGATTTTTATATGCTCAACTCTCTGCTAGACTATTTTAATTTAGCTTCCTTGGTCCCACATGTGTGTTCTTTGAAAAAGCTTGTATAGGTTTTTTTTGCTTCCTTGGTGTTTTCTTCAGTTTTCTTTGATTCTTTCTAAGCTGTGGATGCCATTGAATCAATATATTGAAATTAATATGCAGTTTGTTATCTGTTCAATATTTTCATCTGACTCCTTGTATTCTTCACTGCCTTTTATCCCTCAGTTTGGAATGATGGAATTCCTTCTGAGGTGTAAGAATTGCACCTTGTTAATCAGAATCGAAACCACTCTATTTATCATGCTGAAATGTAACAATTTTCTCTTTAAAGAAAGAAGACAGCCCTTAAATATCAGAAAGGAACATTAGCACATAGGGTTTCATGTCAAGTAGACACTATCCTATCCAACTACTAGAAAGTCTGCTTAAATTAGTTTGCATTGAGGAAGTCCATATGGCAAAGCCAATACATTTTTATTGAGATGTCTGTCACTACAATGCAAAGTATCTCTTTTTAGACAGCTTATTGTTATTCAAATTCACAAAGAATATTAAAAAGGCATAATTTAAATACTGGCAACAACGATGAATGCTACTTCTCTTTGGAAAGGTGCTATGAGATTATTGAGTATCAAAAATAGCAAGAAATGTGGCCTTTATGTCAAACATTAATTTTCTTCATTCCAGTTATCTTAAGCCTTCTATGGGGCAATCAGTACCAGAAAGAAAATTATTCATATTAGTTTTTTCAAAGGTTAATGCCATCTCATGCAAAATAGGTACTTTCTTAGTCTGTTTCCTTGCAAGTCCAGTTCTTTTTCTTTTATGAAATCTCCTTAACTCAAGACTTACAAAGGGATGCTATCATAAAGACAGAGAGCAAACAAAAATCAATTAGAAATACTTGTTTCAATTTTATATCAATGAGAGTGTCTGCATGGTTACCATTCTCTTTACTGAGAAAATACTCTACGGAAAATTTAAAGACCGATGACTAACAAAATCAATTTTCAAAGCATTTGGTGAACTTCCTGACAGTCTTTCCACTCTTAATTTCTATCTACACTTAGTTGGTCCAAATCAAGATAAAAATGAAGTAATTTCCTTTGCTTTAGGCACTTTAAAAATAAATCTTTACAAAAGAAGCTATCAGGTCTGATCCTGCAAGTGTTCTATTTGCAGAACTAATAGGGACTTTACAAAAATTGCAGGATGACACTGAAATGTACACTGAAATGGAAAAGCAAGCCAATGGGAGACACAAGACCTCAGACCACTAGAAGTTCTTTGTGATGACATCTCAAAACTAAATAAAACAATTACCAGGGTCATAAAGAATAATTTTGTAATGTAAAGATCAAAATCATGTTAATGCTAATCGAACAAACTCCCCCAATTTCAAGAATCATAAGAAAAAAGTACCAAGGCAAGTCTTTCAAAGACAAACACATTACCAACTGAGAATCAGGGAAATTAAACACAGTAAAATACAACAAATACATTTTCAGTAGTGTCGCAAAATAGATGAAGTAACATAATGTACAAATTGTCATTTCAACATAACAGGATGCTCAGTTACTGGGCAGCAGAAAAAAAAAATCAAAAACATATTCCCTATTTCCACATCACCTACTATTCTGGAAAGTACATTTTCTACAGTCGTTTGTTTTGGTATGCTCTGCACTGAGTTTTCCACATGAAGAAATAGCAGTTTGGCACTTATATGCTTATAGCCCTAAAATATAACTTTTCAGTGCTATTAGAGGTTTTATTCACAAAATAAATTCATATATTCCCCACATTGTCTAAGGAAAAGGTTTTATATGAAAGGACTTCCTAGTATTGGATGAAAGAGATTAGTATGTATTCATTATGATATAGTAATGAACTGCATGCTTAAATGCTCCTTCTCAAATAATGCAGGTTTTTTCCTGCCATGACTTATTTATATATCTAGCAACTCATATTACCTCTATGTACAATGCACATATTAAATATCAATTTTAGATCAGATCTTTAAAAGCTCTTTGAATTCAAAAATCATGTCTGATGTTCAAAGACATCTGTCATCTAGGTACATAATTGAAAAAGCCAGACTTCCAAGAATACTGAGTACATCTTCAACAGAATTTCCAACACAGCTTTCTATTGAGATCACAAACAGTGCCGAAGGATTTTGCATATACTAATTAAGTGTAGGTTTGCCCATTTTACTCCTGCAGAAGCACAAAGGATTTATATAAACTACAAGAAGTAAGTCAGCATCACAGCCAAGAAAAGGTCCCAAAACTTCTGACTCCCAACCATTAAGAAATGTTTTTCTCCACACCATGCTCCAACACAAAGGACAGCAGTCTGCTATTCAATATTGCTGCAAATGAAGCATTTAAAAATTATTTTGGCTACTTTATTTTTTTATTTCCTAAATTATATAGAAAAATATTATCAGGTTCTATATAACGTAATCTATGCTTTTTCTAGTAAGAAAATTAAACAATTAATCATCTAAAATATTTTAAATGCAAACTGTGCTTTTAGCTTTCAGGCTCTAGAAACTGTTGCAAGTATAAATTAAACTTTAATTAAATTAATTTAATAGGAATTTTAAGTGTTCTACATGCATAGTTTAGAATTGTAACAATTTTATAACAAGAGTGAAGTGATCAAATGGCTTGACTTTAATAGTTACCATCATATTAAGTAGATTTCTAATTACACTATGGGTTCCAGAGGCAAAACCACAATTAATGAACATATGACCCAGAGTCTTTCAAATCTACTGAACTGTGACAAGTTTGACACATAACATGCCAAATGCTGGTGGGACAGTGAACGAGAAGGGTGGAGTGGCGACCGTAGTGAATTCATGCCAAATTTTACTTCAACTGGTAATTCAGCCCCAGCATGGGTCAATAGTGAGAAAACAAAGTAACCACACCAGTCATAGGAGCTGTTCAACACTCTCCTTTTTATTGTCTTGTTCTCTCCTTATAGCTTTGCTAAACTTTTAAATACGTAGGCTTACATACTCCGTATCTGATACCTGCTTTAGACTGTATTGTTCTAGAGCTGTGTTCTCTAGGTGCTCTTTGACAACACCTCATGAGGTGGTCTGCAGTTGTACTTTACTCTTTTTTTTAGTGCTCAATTTAGATCTTGGGATCTGATGAGGAGGGGAGAAAAAAGAAACACAGCTGCAACTGAAGTCAATGGAAGCTGTTCTTTGCACGTGGCATTATATATAATGCTAGTTACATAACGGCCCGGTTTTACAGACCACTTCAATATATCACCTAACTGTCTATATCCAGAGGATGCTGAAGTACATTTAAAAAAATGATAATAATAAAATCCAGACAAAATGACATGACTAAAGGGCAGAGAAACACACTATAAAGGAGGATATTCTCTAATTGTTCTCTGAAAGTATTACTCTTGGAAAAGAATCCTAACTCATGAGAAAATGACTCACAGTGTCCTCAAAGCTCAGAAGCATTCCCAGAAGGAGTTCTGATGGAGACTGCAATTTTATTTTTTATTTACCTGTTTCTAAACACTTCAAATCATGAAGACTAAAAAAGATACAATCGCCTCAAATTCAGTAACAAGAGCTCAAACGCTGGGAAGGCAGATGGGTTTCCAACATTCTCCTCAACTAATGAGTAATTTCATACTAGAATGACAATATTCCTTCTTGAAAAATTTCTAATCAGCTTTTTCTAGTCTCTTTTTTCATGCTTAGATCTTAATCTAACAAATACACAGCTGCTTGTCTTCATATGAATATTTTCAGCCAAGTGTGTGTTGGAAGAAAAAAGTCATTCATTTTTTATGATAATAATATTCTTTTTTCTTGTTTGCTTTTATTGCTTCTTTTAATCCTGATCATTTCAGTTTTCAAATGTTCCTGTGCTGGCTTTCCTAGGTAACTACTGCAAACACCTGTTCACTTGTGTGTGCAGGAGTGCACAACACTCCAAAAAAAAAAAAATTACTGCAGAGCAAATGCTCTTTGTTTGTTGTTTGGGGTTTTTGTTTGTTTGTTTGTTTGTTTGTTTAAACTGGGTAGTATACTACAAATAAAACCAGGAAAGTGAATATAAAAGAAGGTAATTAGACTGTTTTTCCCCTAAAAAAATTAAGCGGAAACAAATAAAATATAAAAGAAAAACTTACTAAGATGTACATCACTAAACCTTTATGATTATGATTCCAAAACCCAAAGCATTAGATTTAGCAAAAGTAAAACCTTCCTTTGCTAATCTGTAGTTATTTTTCCTTAAGTTTATAATTACCACTTGAGAAGATCCTGGGGCATGATTTCTTTCCTCTTGGGGAGAATACATTTTTTAATCCTCAGTGTCATTACACTGTCATTACAAAACACATGCAATGTCAAAAGAAAAACTTTGTGTCTTTGATCTCAGAATCAGAGTAGACACACTGGCTGTAATACTAGTACATGCAGCTTTTTCATTTTTCTTTTATGTTCAGAGTAGACCTGTCTGGCTAGAGAAAGGCAGTTATGGTCTTGTGAGCTCCCTAGTTTGACCGAGATCAGATATACAGTTTTAAAGGACAGTGCCCTGGGTTTAAGAAACGGGCATGCTATAGAGTTCTCTTTAGCTGTACAGTCTATTCAGAGAAAGGTGGAATAGATAAGTATTGCATGAGAGGAGGAAGCTCACAAAACTCTGCAACATGATTAGTTAGTAAGATCCACTAAATGGAAAAAGATGGACTTCTCTCATTGCAAATAAGCATAGATGCATTTAGTTCCTCAAAAATGGCTACATCACTTGACATAATGCACGGCCTTTCTCTTCACCATGGCTTTGTGACCACTCTGCCACCCTGCCTCTTCCACAGCACAAGACAGCTCACAGCATGTTTAATCACTAAGCTACAGCAGCGTCCATGGGCAGGCATACAGCACATGCTGCGCTCCACAGGGCACTGTGATCAACCTGCCGTATGCCTCGTGCATCTGGCACAGGAGGTGCAAAAGGTTGTGCCGTATCTATCATGCCAGTGAACGCCATGCAGGGCACAGAGGGGCATACCATGCTCCAAAGAGCTTCAAAGAGATGTCCATGGCACAGACACAAACTAGCGCTTGGTCCAAATAACAAAGATATTATAAAGCTGTCAGGCTTGCCAGTTCTACCAGAAAGCATCACTGAAATGCTGTATTAAATTTTGTGGGACAAAATGTATGAGCTACTCTTTTTTTCCTTCCAGCATTGGTGGGCTTTTTAACTTAGAGTCTAGTTAACTATTTTCTGCATTACAGCACTGTCTGCTATTTTCTTTCTCCACAATATAAAGGGATGTTTTTCAGTTCATGCATAATTCACAATGATACGACAATGACAAAACTCTAACAAAAACAAAAACAAAAAAAAAGAAAAAAGAAAAAAAAAGTTGTTGTCCTTAATTTAGAATTAAGTCACGATGGCACAGATTTTATTCTCAGTGCAGTTCCAAATCACAGGCTGCAATGTTAGGAAGCTCACATATTTTCAACAGAGATGCTGTGTTTTATTTTTTCTTTCCTTAAATTTTTGTCTGCCAGGTAAGTATGTTAGGTACCATTTTCATCTCAGAACCATTCCATCAACTCCATATTAAGACGTCTTTACCAAAACAACAGAAAGAAACTCATCAATATAAAGTGAATATATTGGAGCTCTGAAGAGTATCTGGGCACAATAATGAATAGATATTACACTTTAGAACTACAAGCTGTCCAGCATAGTTCTCTATTTTGTAATGATAGTGATAAAGGAAAGTAAATCTCTATTTCAGATCATGTATTTTATATGACTGTATCACAAATTGCTATAGTTGATTAATATTAATAATCAAGCTAAACTATGTAACTGTATGCCTCTTCCACCTTATCCACCAAGTTATGTGAGGAAAACAGCAAAGCTACAAAGTTAACTTTTTTAAATAAGTATAAACAATGAGCAAAATCTTCAGAGATTATAAGAGAGTTTGTCACAAGAGTTTATCAGCCAAACAGGATTATGAACCTGGAGGCTGGTATACATCTATTCCAGCCCCATTCAGAGAGAATCTAGTGCCTGCATGCACACACGCACATGCACACAGAGGAGCAGAGCTGGCTGGGAATGTCCAGTCACATTCGTTTGATAGGAAGTGCAATGGTCATAAACCTTACCACAACCAAATTCTCATCTTGATGGGAAAAATGTGATTTTTCCATGTGGAAGGTTAAAATGAAATATTTTGTTTGGGGTCAGCTCCATCCAAATCAAGGTTTTTTTTCAGTTGACTAAATGGAAACGTTATGTAAAGGAGTGTATTTCATTCCCTTATTTGCAAACAGATTTGCACACAGTGAGCTTGCTGAAAGACCACATCTTACATGGTGCATGGTCTTACATGGTTTTTTTCTGACTAGTATCTGTTTGATGATCCATCTAGTTGTGTAATTCTGAGTAACTAAAGGGAAATACATTCTAGCCAGGGAGACTCATGCTAAAAGAGGAGACTGAAGGCAACAGGCTCTCAAACAAGAATTCCCAGGACGTAAAGTACAACTGTGGAAACAAAGATTTCTCCAAACTAAATTGAAGCACGTTTGGGGTCAATTCAGTGAGCTAAAATAAAATTATTTCTTTTGTGAATATCCAGTGGTAGTTACACAGAACAATCATACGAAGTTATTCTAGAACATTAATAGTATGACTGGTAAAGATGCATTAAACTGAATTAAAAATTCACATACATATTAGATTAAAATTATTGTCTCTGCCTACTGTGTCCTACTTTGAGTAAACTGTTCTTTTAAAAATTATTTTCTGTTAAAAGAAGGAGAATATTATAGGTAACAGCAAGAATAAGAGCAGCATCAGATGCAGTCTTTTACACTAGATTTGATATTATAGAACAGGAAGAGGCAATGCTGTAAATTGTGTGGTTGTTAGGTCCTGCAAAAATGTGTTTAAGTGTGTTAGGTCTAAATGAAAACCTACTTGCACTTGTTGATAGCTGTCCTAAGATCTGGACAGTTTCATCAGTTACATGGAACATTTTATTTTTGTACAGAAATATTCAAGGTTATTTGCTCTGTTGTAATAAAATAGTAAGCCATATGAAGTGCAAAATCAATCTTGGCATATTCATAAGCTGTGAATCCCATCCAGGAGGCCAGCTGCCAATACAGGAAAAATCAATGGTATTTCCAAGTAACATTAAGTGCACGTTGTTTCTTTGCTCTTGTTTTACTGAATGTATTGTTATAGTACCAAGACCAAAGACAGCTGGGAATCTGACAGTAATTAAAAATGGTGAAGCCGAAGTTTTCACCTAACTTACGTAAATCCAAAACAGTCTAGAAGATTATAAATATCTCCTCAATACAGTGAACACATGTTAAAAATCTTTTGTGTTTATCATATTAACTTTTCTAATATTGCCAAATGTTATGCTACTGTTCTGGTAACCCGTAAGTTGGTTTAACTTGGCAGTCAGGTGGGCTGGGTCCTAGTGTTGCAATTCCCCAGAAGGTCGCTGTAGTGGCAGTAGCAGTACTCGTGGGTTTGCTAGCAGCAGCTACAAACCCTGATCCAGCAATATGCAAAAGGAACTGGTCAGATATTTCTGAACTTCTCAAGCAAGCATTTTGTACCTCCTCCAGACAAAGGCAGCAGGCAATAGGCAAGCACTCTGTGAGGTTATTCCAATAAGCCATCAGCTGGACTCTGCTCACTTAAGAAAATGAAGTACCACGGTCAATAAAATAATTTCTTGGGCCTTTTTTTATGGGCTACGTCCCTTGTTTCCTCCTCTCTCTCAAGATTTTATTATTGGAAATCTTCTATCCAGATGAGTTGTAAATTAAACAGGTAAGACTGTGATAGCCACAGTTATTACCATACTCGGAAGGTGCTATACATCTGCTAAAATAGCCGTAACAACCTGCCATGAATGCTCAATTAATTTACCCATAGAATAAACTAGGTTGGAAAACACCCCTGGAGTCATCCAGTCCAACCTCATGTAAATATACACTGCCTTTTCATGATATCTCTTCCTTTTCCCCTGCCACTTGGGTAGCATGTTAGACCTGGAGAGTGGGGACACAGATCTTCCTCCCAGAAAAGCTGAAAGACCCCTGGGCTTGAAGCCAGTGTTCAGAGAACGGCTGACATTGCAGTGTTACACGGCAGAGGAAAGGTCACAAAGACATTGTTGCCTTGCCTAGATAGAGTCACAATTTATCCTAGAACATAAATGAACGTTGTAAATACAGATATAGTTTGAACTTGACAAGTTTCTTCGAGTTTAAAGCCCCCATTTAAAAAAGTGATGGATCCTTTAATGGTTTACAGTGGTCGGTGCTTTCCATTTTGCTTCTCTTCTTAAACGTAATTCTGCCAAACATTCCATTTTCTACTAGCAAGCTACCAAAGGAGTGATTCCACAGTTGACTCAGAAGAAATAATTTTATCAACTGACTAGGTTAGACTCTTCATTTACATTTGCATGATGGCTACCGAGAGGCTCAACTCGGGATTAGATTCATGTAATTCCGGCTGTTGTACAAAACAGTTCTGCCCAAGATTCACAGCAAAATAAGTTTTGAAGAATGACAGCCAAAATGTGATTGCCTCCAACGTATTCGGCTCTGTAACCAAAAGAACTGTCTTAGAAATATTAATTTCAAGGACCAAACACAAAGATGAACCCTTATAATTTTAATAGCTCCAGAGAAGGGCTTTGTCAATTTTCTATTTAAAAACACCTTTGTAATAGTATATCAGTGCAGCAGAAAAAAATACAGATCAATTTTAATTGCATTACTATTATTCCTATTATCTTACAGATATAATGAGCAAGTGTGCAAGCACTGTATAAAGCATGTGAACTCTGTTTAGCTAATCTGCCTCCAATATGCTTTATTAAAGCCTACGGCAAAGAGAAGGTAGTATTGGAGAGTCTGCTCATGCTCCTCTTGCAAAGCAACCGAGCACAATGAAGAAACTTGTGAATAATGAAGGAATTTGTTGCACCCACTTTAATGTAAACTATCCTCCCTGAAGTCTTCCAGAGGCACTATGAATCAGGAACAAAGGTGTCTAGGAATTTTTATTTAGGCGAGCTACTTCTCGGCACTCATTATACACTGTTCTACTTTAAATCACTATTCCAGTCTCATGTTATTATGTCTTTATTAAATATTCATGTCTAAATTTTATTTTAATTTCACCTCCATTGTTCACTGTCACTCACCGAGATCTTCATCAGGCAACTGGCAAAGATTCAGATGGATCAACAATGCAACATTAATGTCCATGAAAATATATTAAGTAACAAGTACTTTTCATTGTACTTCCAAGCTAATGACCTTGCAAGACACACTTCCAACTGTTCTTATTATTCTTATTTCCTCACTTACATTTTCATTTCACCATAACACCTCTTTATTTTCCCCTTCTTCTAAACATTATTAAAATGCAAACACAAATTTAATTAGGTGACACCCCAAAAAAAATTAGATGTGTTTGATCTGTAATAGCAGGCTGACAGTATTATACTCAGAAACTGTTCCCTACATAGAAGGGAATTACTGAATAATGAAATAGTTTCCTTCACAGAAGCAGAGAAAAGTTTCTAAAAATCTGAAAAAGTACAAGTAAATTCCTCTACATAAGCCCTAAAATTCAAGTGTTAGCAGAAGGCCTACCAGAATTGATATTCATGCTTTCAAGCACTAATATCATTTGTATCGATGCAGCCAATAAAAAACTTTAATGGAACTGAAGGTTCACATGACTAATTAAATCAATAAAACCAGCAATATTAATCCAGACTTGCATCAGTATCTAAAAGCCAATATCATCATCTAATCACAGACAAAAGTTAAGCAGCTAATAGAATGTTTTCTTGCCAGCACTACTCCTAGATTACTTGAACTACAATTATTTTTGCTTTCCTTTTGTGTGGTTTTTCACTATTATTGTCAAGTGAACTGAAAATCAAAAGCACAATAGCTTCCCATCAATTAATTTGTAACAATAAAATTGTTTTCAGTATACTTCACCTTGAAAGTAACTATTACAGTGAGATTATTTTATTTATACAAATGTACATTTTGATTTAGTGATGTTTGCACAGAGGTTTATGTGGAATTAGTAACATTTCGCACTTATGAACTATTTCACTCACCAATGAAAGTCGGCACTTTCCAACAGGGATCAAAATTATGAATTAATAAACAGTAAATTTAATTATATACTTACAGAAAGCAACCGCTTGCTTCAGATACCACTATTAAACAGCAGCTTATTATCCAATTTCATATGGAAGGTATGTAGATGAGGAATAGTTCTTGTTTACAGAGAAATGCAACAACCGTACATTTGCAGATATATCTTCTATACCAAATAAATATCTGCTAGACTTTAAGATTAAGAAGTAGTAAAATTATTTGGCTATTTTAAAAATCTAGTATTTCCAAAGTTGAAAGAGCAAACATGCTGCCACTGGTGGTTAGGAAAATTAGGTCCTGACAGCTATGAAACACAGAAGAATTCCTAGTAAGACTATTTTAAGAATATTATTCCCAGGATTACTGTCCTGACCAAATTCCAAAGACATAATTGTTTTCTTGCTACTTGAAAACCCCTTGGCAGTTTGTCTCAGATTATTTATTCTCCGTATTCTGCACAATTCAAATGTTTTCTATACTCCAGTTTCATTTCCAAAAAGACAGATTTCACTGGTCAGTAGTGTTCTTAAAAAATTATCCTTTCTTTTCTAATTTTGCAAAGTTTCCTGCAAATATTAATTAAAACATTGAATAGAAATATTTTTTAGGCTACAAACAATGTATATCATTACCTAGCTTTTATCCACCATGCTTAACTTTATTGAAACCTATCTCAGGAAGTACGGCAGTTTCCACTTCTTCAACTACTACAAGCTTTGTGGTCTCTCCAAAATTGAAATAAATCACAGACCTGCATCAGAAAAACTTGTCTGCTTTTGTCCTGTCTCTCTGCGATAGTGGATCCTCATTAAAGGTAGAAAAGGTAGTGAAAACATGGCCATTACTTCATCTGTGGCAAAATTCTCATTCATTTCACAGAGGCCAGGTGTTTGCCTACAGGTAGATGTTCTACTGGACTGGAGAAAAGCTGTATCACATGGAAATCATTATCTTAGGTAGTGGAATGATATGTAAAGATAATGCCTCAAAAGCTCCTGAAAACCTGAGATAAAAAAATATCATAGCAACAACCTCAACCTAGTCTGGAAACTGTTTCTGGGGAAGCAAGACAGCCTTAAAATGTGAACGACAGCACAACCAGTACAATACTGGCTACCTGTGTTGGCAGAATGCTGGTGTAGCATCTCAGATGTGAAAACAAATTCATTTTGGTGATGGACAAACTCAGATGCCTGTGTGACTTTGTAAATATCATCACTGTTCATTTTTAAAGTGCTTTAAATGATTCAAGATGAAGATGTCATAATACCTTACAAAGATACACATATTGTAACGAACTATGCATCTTGATGTAAAATGTATCTTAAATACATTTTAAGATGTATTTGCTGAGTCTGAGAGAAATTAAATTGTTTGTGTGCAGAGACATAATATTTCAAAATCTTGGTAAACTTTAGATAAGGGGAGTGAAACTACAGTTACGAGTCAGATGTCCCTGAATTCTCATGTCAGCTAACTAGTTCATGACATGACATTAAGTTCAAACAGGATCTGAAAGCTGCAGTATGGACAGACTGTACCACCGGGAAACATTTGCTTAGCTTGTCAGAAGTGTAATGCACTTCAGTCTCACTCAAAAAAGCCCTTGTGTTTCAACCAAGTATGCTGATGTGACAAAGTAATGACGATGGGGGGCTTAATAGAACGAAGTGCCTTAACCCCATTAGCTGCGGCCTGTGGGATAGGATGAGCTTGTCATCTTTTGACAGGACAGTAAAATCTTTTCTCTCTTTCCTCTAGCATCTTTTAACTGGAAAGCTAAAACTGTTCGTTTCTGATTCCCAGAAATTCTTAGACACTGCGTTAAACACATTCAAACTCCAAACACAAACATGTATTCTCTCAGGTACCTCTTGTAATCCTTATTTGTTGCAGAGCATTTCTAGAATAAAAGCCTTCCGAGTTGAACAGCTGAGACTGCATCCATAGTTTTTTCTTCCCCTCCTGGTGCCCTGTATGACCAAGCTAGCATGAAGTACAGAATATCGATTAGAAGTGTGCTATGGATTCTTTGTGCCACAAGTTAAATTACCGTATACTGTATATTTTTAATGTCCCTCATATAACAATAAACATGATTGATTCTTCAATTTCAGAGCATCGTTTTGGCAATTAAGAAAATAAATACCCTTTCCATGTACAGCTCGCTTTTTTCCTAAGTAAGTGTCTGCGGTGTATTAGCTCATGTGTGACAGACAAATAACTACCCCTCTCCCTGTAGGCCTCATTCCATTTTCTTTCTTTCTTCTTTTTTTTATTTAGAACCTGCCATTCATTTTCACAGCTGACAGTAAAAACCTCAGGACGTGGTTGTTGTGAAGAGGATTATCTTTCAGATCAATGCTGAAATTGATTCCAAACCACGCTATTTATCAGCTTGCAGCTAAAGCACTAGGAGTCAGGAAATATTTCCTCTTCTTCAAATCCATTCTATTCTGCTGTTGGAAAATCACAATACTATGGTCTCCATTAATACAGACTTTTCCTATTCCTTGCACATGTGGAATATCAATGTCAAACAGACAATGCAGTTAGTTGCATTATCAAATTCACCTCAAAATGAAACAGAGTTAGAAAACAACAGCGTAATTAACTTTTGCACTACTACTTTATAGTTGCTGATTCTAGTTAGGAATATAGACTTACTATGACACCTGATGTTTCTAATCTCTTCTGAATTTCACATAAAATATGTCATATATTTCTATCAGTATCATATAACGATTCAAGAAATAACACATTAAATGTCTCTTTTGAAAGCCACACTTACACACTTGTTTCTGAGCGCTTGTAGACTGAATGAAAAAAAAAAAAAGAAAAGAAAAAAAAAGGCCCACTGCATCGCTATGACTACGTATGCAAACTACAGAAAAGTAAAACAAAGAGATTCACCAAACTATCTACGCATGATACAATGGTCATTCAGGTATGCAAGGTCAAATCAGTTAAACCCTATCCTGCTTCCGTGATTAACAAACTTCATGATGAATAATTAGGGACAACCTGATGGCTGGTGAAAAGTTAATGGAAGTCTTTCCATTTGTTTCGGGAAATACATTAAGCTATTTTTTGTTTGAAACTATAGTGATAAGGTTAGCGCATTATGGCATGACTTAAATTGTAGTTTAATATGGGCTGAAAGTACAGGACAAAGCCTGTGGTGAAGCTTAATCTAATGTAGTACATAAGCTCCAACTAAATAAAAATTATAGTGTAATTTACAATATGAAAGGCACACAAAGTGTAGGGA
>NW_010520025.1:33697-41989 GCF_000687285.1 Phaethon lepturus
GTAATGTCAAATAGCGTTAATATAAAGATAATAATAAGTAGTTAGATTAAGCAATATTGGTTTCTTCTCACTTTGTCTCTTTCATAAGAGAAAACCTCCAGTTTTTGACTGAGGTTCTAGAGTTTCATTGCTTCTGCCAAGCCCTCGATGGCAGAATGGGGATGTTTTGAATTCCACTAGAGCTGCAAACTGAAAATTGTTAAAATAAGATTTAATTGATGAAAGCTTAATATTAAATAAATTGGGCTATGTTTAAAGTGGATACTAAATTAATATTCAGGCAGCAAATTAAATATCCATTGCCAAGACCTAGGAGGTCTTTATAGGAGGCTGGTGTTTAACACTGTCTGAACTCTCTCAACAGTTTCTTCAAATAATGAAAGCAAAACAATAGCTAATTTTGATCATTCAAGATACAATATTTAACATTTTTGTGGCAGATTTAATCTTTGAATTTGTATTGATATATTTCCTAATTAATCTTCCAGATATATGTAAGTTATTTTCACCAACTACCAGATTATTATATATGTGTTTTGATAACAAAAGACATCCATAAACGGGTAGCTGGTATATTTAACGCCCTACCTTCTTGCTTGAACTTTAACACTTGTTGGAAGATGTAACTTTGAAGATGTACCTCTGATGGAGCAACATGACCACTGCAGTTGTCCTCTGATGCTAGATGTGAAGCTTGTGGCTTATAGCACTGCTGTACACTCTTCATAATTTTATAAAAACAAATGTACCATTTTCCACAAACGAAGACAAATTTACCCAAATCAGCTACTGACATTCCTAGAAGCAAATTAATGACCTGTAGGGACACAAATATACTATTTGCATGTACTTTTTATCATCTTCTATCAAGATTGATACTGAGCTTGGGAAAACAGCAAACACTTTACAACATGAAAATATTTGAACTATTTAGCAATCAAATCACTTCACAGGTACACTAAGGGAATATGAAACCTCTTACTATTATCTAACTCAGTAAATTTTTCAACTTGATCACATTTTTTTATATTATAATTATCTTCCTTTATCTTTTTAATTTAAAGTACTCCAAATTTCCACACAAAATGTGCAGAAAAGTCAATCTGGCAAAACAAGCCCTTTAGCTTTGGGCTTTCCACCTTCCATTTCTCATACGTTTCTCATACGCACTATTAATCTCAAAACAGAAGGAAAAAGGAAGCCATACTGTTCATAAAATTCTATTCTTCCAGAAACACATGCAGCATATGCAGCCTGGAGCATATTTAGAACAGCAAAGCACTGAGCAAGATGGAAGATCACAATTTTTTATGATCTGTGTTGAATACACAAGCACTTATTTTAAGTATGATCAATAGAAACCAAAATTCCTAATAACACTCTGTGTTATTCATGAATTATTTTGACTTTTTAAAGCAAAATGAAAAGAACAGTGTTTTCAGAGTTCAAGGAAATTCATTTATATTAATGAAAAGAAAAACATATTTAAAGGGATTTTGTTTCTAGTAGAAGTGAAAAATCATACACCAGATCTACTAACAGGAAATAAACCAAACTAAAATAAGTCTCACATATACACAAAATGATTGGAAATTCATACTAAGCATTGTAGCATTTCATTTCTAACTCTGAAAACAGCTCAAACCACTAAAAATAGACTATTAATTATGTTTTTAAAAAAACGCGTATTTTGTATAGCTGGGTTTGCTTCAGAAACTGCATTTTAACTATCTTAACTATGTCTTGAGCATATCAGTAAAGAGCTATCACTGAAACACCCTGATTAGTGGGAAAATGTTGGATGAAATGGTATTATTATTACATAGTAGATTTTTAGTAACAAAACCTCTTAGGAAATGATTCTACTGATTTACACAGCTATGACTAGTGTGCTAGCCTTTTACATTGGGTATAATAGGCTACTGTTGGTTCCTTGTTACCACGTAAGGCAACTATTTCCCACTATAATTCTTGACTCATTGGTCTGTCTACTTATTTCTAATACAGATATGAAGAAACATTATCCAGATAAATGTGATCTTACAGCTACGTATCACATTTAATAAAATCCCGTTAGCCAAGGAAAATGGGTCAGTTAAGAAATTACCAGAGACCCACAAGGTCTCTGTAACTTTATAGCTTAATTTGAGTTAGGGTCGAATCCTTTCCTCAGTTTTTCAGGGGATAGCAGAGGGCTGAAACTGACTCCTTTTACTTGAATGTTGAGCAAAAAATTGTCTTCAGTATTCACAGATATTTGCCATATCTGTGTCTACAGGCAGATATATTTTCAAATTATGATGCAACATACTGATCGAGGCACTGGACTTGATTTAGGGTATCTGGATTCTATACTTGACTTTGCCACAGTCCTGCTGGGTGACCTCTGAGCAATGTTTCACTCTTTACTATTTATACTGCAACTCCTGATCCCACGAGATATGGTGACATAGAATATCATCATATCTAACTTTAAGGCACCTGACACCAACACGGAATTTATAACCTAGGGTAGGCATGCAAATGACCTATATAAAGAGAGTTTAGGGCCTGAAAGCAGGATTCACAACAAGGATGCAAAGCAGACATCCACCTGACCTAGACATTAAGAGCATGTTGTCCTTGTGTAATGCAATGCCGTGTGGACGCAGGAGCTACCAATGAATAAAAGGTTTCCAGCCTTGAAACCAAAAGAACCTATGTCAGCATATCAGCTCTCCAGAACTGAGTAGCTCTGCAAAGTGCAGGCTTAATTGGCCTAAGTGTTGAGCTGAGCTACTGAAGGTATGTAATATCCAGAATATAAGCTAGAATACTTGTGTTCAGTGCTGCTCTGGAGCAGGTGGAATATCTTTACACAGTGCTGCACAGCATGATATAAGCAGGTCCAGCAACAGAGGGAGAGGGTGTCTTCAGAGTTTAAGTTTCTACAACAGACCTGCAGGCAAATGATTAAAAGAGATTTGGCTTGTTACCCTGTTTATTTAAGGGACTGAAAAAGTATCCCTCTAGGTGTGGACAATCAGCTTAGTCTGCTTTGCAGATGTATATGGAAAACTTACACAGTTAATATCTTGGAACACTCATCAAAGATCTAGGATAATATGATTAGGTCTCCATCCATGTGAATTAATTTAAATTTACGTTTCCCATATCCCACAGTTCCTTAATCACTTCATGCTTGGTTCCTTAACCATCAAGCAAAAAGCTCATGACATTCTGTTTACTTCAGGTATGCCCTTGTGAGTGAAGGATTTCCAAGGATTTCTGCTGCTCTGGAGTGGAATATCTGGTTTATGAAGTCCAAAACAGGTTTAGGTGTGTGGTAGGGGCATATAGATGGTGCCCCTACAGCATACCTAGATGGTATGTACTTTTAGTAGGTTCAGTGGCAGATCTGTAAGCATGTAAGCAATTTAACTGTCAGAAAACAAGACACTAGTCCCCACTTGATGGATCACACACTTAGATTTGACATATGAGTTTCTCCTTTGTTCCAAGACAGAATCTCATACTGGGTCCTGGCTACTCATGGGTGTTATCATTTAAATTTTTTATGATAGTGATTAGGTAGATACATAGATAGATAAAGACCTTGACAGCACAGTGCTATTAACAGCATGTGATGGTCAGCGCTGCTCCTCTCCTACTTTCCTGTGATACATGCTTCACAGCAAAAACTGCTCTTCTGCCTGTGTTTAGGGCCACTAATTCTGCTCCAGTTCTCTGGAAACAAAAAAATTGCCTTGAATATTGCCCTCTCATACTGATGTATTTCTGACATTTCTATGTTTTTATAAAGAACATGAAAAGACAGTGTCCTGTAAACACATTTTTGTTTAAGAAACAAATGCACATTCTATCTTCACCATGATGAAAAAGTCTTGCCCTTTATCATTTCATACTGCCTTCCTCTTTTCTGTTTCTTCCTCAGTCTCCCCTTTTGTATTTTTTAATCCACTGGTCTACTTTCATGCCATTACTTTTCTTTAGAAAATTTTCTTGGGTCTTAAATGACCACCATCTTTTCATATACTTTTTCTGAAAATATTTCCATACTTGTCCTTTGAGATCTGTCAGATTACTTCTTAAAAATGGTTTTCCATACACCTACAAAGACTACACCTTCATTCAGTGTATGACAAGCAATTGAATTTTGAGTCAAACTTAGACCAAATGCAGATGCAGTTGTATTAAGCTTGTTTATTTCTCAAATCGAGTGTTTCAGGTACAGTGCTGATCACACAGAAAATTCTCAGAGTATAATTCACAGCACTGAAACACCTTCCTTAGTGCAGGTGCTTCTTCTCTTTTCAATAAGCAAAACATGGTTGAGAGATCCATTTCACCACTGCATTACTATACCTGTTTGTGTCTTCCCATTGCTTTCAGTAAACACTAGAGTAAAACTGAAGCAACACAGAGCTTAATCAACCTTAACATACACCCCTGATTGATAGCTTTTTGTTGTATTCCAGCCCATTAACAGGCTATCTGGTATGACAGTGCAAGAATATCATTATGTCTTCACGAGGTGATTAAAAATAAAATGTGCATTTGTTGCAAAACATGAGAGTGGACTCAAGGAAACACCAGCAATATTTAATGTACTATTTTCATACTTTATTTGTTTGTAACTATAAAATTTTCAAACTTCAATCTGTAGTTGTAAATTATCTAAGATATACATATTCCTCACATTAAAGCACTTACTGATACTTTAAAATGTTGGACTAAATTTAGAATTATTTACAGGTGTTGTTCTGATGTTATTTTTATGGTGTATTGCTACATGTTATTTTATTAATCTGTGCTTCCCAATGTCTAGCATTTAACGGAAGCACTATGAATAAGGTTATGTACAAGTTTGAACTTTTACAATTTTTTACCTGGTAACAAATAAACTAGAGGTTTCAAAAAAAGTTTCAAAACCAGTGCTTACACTAACACAACTTCTGAAAATATTACGCTTGAAAGACCACATATCCAAAGTTACTCAGGTACCTAACTGAGTTGGGCAGATGCCACTTCCAAGACCACCTAATGGCACTTCCAAGACTACCTGTCTCCCTGCTCCCTAGAATTTGACAGAATTGGGTTCATTCTGCTTCATTCAATTTTGCCAACCCAAGGACTTCTGTAGCGTTGGTTTCAGTGTCCCTAAAGTATTCCTAAAGAAAAAAATGACAACCCACAAGACCTAAAATAACTGTTATTTTATATGTAGGTGCCATTAACCGAGGAAAAATGTAACAAACTTAATACAAACTCCAAAGGCAAATAAGATAAATTTAAAAAAAAAATAGGGGAAAACTTATCCTATTAAAACCCTCATCTATTAATCACATATCTACAAAAAGGGGAAGTTATATTTGAACTAATGCTATCTAAATATACAGCAGAACTGACAAAATTACTGGATTTGAGAAAATTTGGGAATGAATACAAACTCCATTTGCACTGTAACTAAGTACTTTAAAAATTATCTGCCAGTCTTGTATATGTCTCAGACTAAATATTTTAGTATCCATTGTCCATATATCTAACTTTGCTGCTTTATGATATTTCAGTTATTTCCAAAAATCAACAATAATTGCAGTGGCATGAGACTACAATTGTTATTAAATTATTTAGAACCACTGTTTACACAAAGGAGAAGAGTATTGAGACACTATGACAATGTCTTTAGTCTGTCTTCAAATCTGTAGTAGAAAATATGATTGTGAAAAAGAAGGCTCTAGCCAGAGGAAGCAGAATAAGAAATACGTCAGTGAGCAATGTAACCTGAAAGTAAAAAATTAAATACTGCATTAAACTGTGTGTTATTTACACTTGGATAAACAGGTACAGAAAGAACTCTGCAAACAGTCTCAAGAATTGGGTTTAATGCATGCACATGCTCAACACTGCTCCACATCATATGCAGGGAGACCTGACTTTCTACACACACAATACAAAGCTATTCTGCACACGCACGAATGGGATGCATAGGCTCCTTTGAACTTAGGATGGCTGTCAGAAAAAAAAAAATTGCTGACCTTATGGAAGCACATCACATTGTCTTTTCTAGAGCAGAGACCAGTGGATATTCAAAAACAGATGACACGATTACACTTTTCATGTAGTTTCCAGGGTTCTTCCTCACATTTTAAGAACCATATTACTAAATGATAATGAAACTGCATGCAAGGTTTTAGGAAAATACAAGTGGCTAAAGTAGAGAAGCTTCAAAAATTTGGATATGTTGACTAAAGACTAACTAATTAAAATTAGTTAACCCATCTGCATCTAAGGAGAGAGACTGTTTTGTAACTGATTTTATATATTATATTATGTTCCTTATCCAGAAGCTTCTACATATAAAAAGCTTTTACCTTGTTTATAAACTATGCAGATGTGTCACCAAGACAGGCAAAAGAATCTACAACCTGTCTAATCCATGCAAGACTGTAGTTATAAAACAAGAAAAGAAAAAAAGAAAAAGCCAAAAAAACCCAACAAAGAAAACACAGAAAAGTTTGGTTGCAAAAGCTCAGTTTCCAGAATTAAAAACTGGTTTGTTTTTAATTTATGTTAGCTGGATATCATAGAGACTGACAATATATGTATATGGTACTTTTTTTCTTGGCAATTTCCAACAAAGGGTTTAATTTCTATTCATAATGACCCTCAGAAATTTGTATGATTTTTTTGTTTGATCTGCCTTATCTGCCTCTCCGCTGCAACTTCTTGAAGTTTGAACAGACTTCCGTTTCCTCATGCAAAATACCTTTAAATTGCAACAGTGCATTTATTTGTCAATAATGGAAAAATTGTAGTCTCCTTAGGTTTTTTCATATTAAATAATCTCTACTGTTTTAATCCTTCCACTTCAGTCATCTTGTCTAAAGTCAGCAACATCAGCAAAAACATAGTATTAGATGATGCTTCTATGAAAATATTGCTTTACCCCTGCAGATTCATAATCACTTCTTAGATTACTGTTCATTTATTACATAAGTAAGCATAGGAAAAATACTAAATAAAAATGCAGTGCTTTATAATAAAGTCAGACATTACATGCAAGAATATATAATTAAAACATGATAAAAATCAGTTTGTGGCAGAACGAAACCTACAGAAGGTACTTTCTGACTATTCGTAAAGTAACATACATTGTTCTGTATCTTGAAAACTGTGTGTGTACATTTAAGCATATATATACCTTTATGTACACATATGCAGCATTGATCATTCTGCTTACTTTCAGATGTAGATTGTCCTTACAAAATACTGTAAAGAGATACTGTATGACCCATTTTCTCAACATCTTTGCATAGAGCCCATCTAGTCCCCTGGACTTGTATGGGCCAATTTCTCCCAAGTAATCCTCGACTTGATTCACATCCATTGCTGGTAGTTCTCCTCCTCAAAGCGAGTCACTAAACTCACAAGCCTGGGAGACCTTATGGGTGAAGTTTAGGTCAAAGAATTCATTGAGTACCTTGATCTCTCTCCAGGGATGAGGGGGACCTTTTTTTTTTTTCCCCCTGAAGGATACTGTCCTTAAAGACCTGACAGTTTCTTGACTTCATTTACCCTTCAGAGCTACTTCCCATGGGACCCCAGTTACAGTTTCCTGAATAAGGTGAAGTCTGCTTGCTTGTACACAAGGATATGCACTCTGTTGCTCTCCTTCCTGACTCTCCTCAGGATCTTAAACTCTTATTTCATGGTCAGTACATCCAAGGCTGTCATCAATTACCATATTTTACCAGAAACATTTATTTCTTTGTTAGTGAGCAGCAGGATGTAGCTGTGCATCACTCCTGCTTGATCCATCCAGTACCATATCAGGAAGGTATCCCCACAACCTATCCAAAGCCTTCATAGCCAAAGTGTTAAAAATCTATCAGAAAGTGGAGAGGCAGGAAAGGAAACAGGGAGGACTGACAAATGGGCTGATAGTGATCTTGAACAAGCTTCACTTCACTAGAAAATTGGTTAATTAGCCATACAGAGAAATTTTATCTACTGCTTCCAATGGAAAAGTAAAGTATATACGCTCTTTTAGCCCTAACAAGTACCCTGTAGATGCAAATGCTAGGCAGAGAATATATTGTAAGCTTATACACAATTGCAACATTAAGTGGCAACTTAGCAGCACTAAACCACAAATAAGGGACATAAAATATAAAGTGGGTCTTTCAAAATGTTGTTCAACAGGCAAGCTATCAAATTGTCACTTTTTTTTTGTCCATGTTCAGGCCATAACCCAATGTTTTAGTATTGTCCTGGTTTCAGCCAGGATAG
>NW_010520026.1:0-609 GCF_000687285.1 Phaethon lepturus
ATGTCCGGGGTCATGCTTGTGCGGGGCGTGTGAGGCTTCCCACCTGAGCATGCAAGGTGCACACGTGTGTGCGAGGCACGTGAGGCTTCCTGCCTCAGCGTGCAAGGCGCACATGCATGTGTGAGGCCCCAGCTGAGCGTGCAAGGTGCACACGCGTGTGCGAGGCATGTGAGGATTCCCATCTGAGCATGCAAGGTGCACACGCGTGTGCGAGGCACATGAGGCTTTCTGCCTGAGTGTGCAAGGCGCACATGCGTGTGCAGGGCATGTGAGGCTTCCCGCCTGAGCGTGCAAGGCACACACGCGTGTGCGAGGCATGTGAGGCTTCCCGCCTGACCGTGCAAGGCGCACACGCATGTGTGAGGTGCGTGAGGCTTCCCGCCTGGATGTGCAAGGTGCACACGCGTGTGCAAGGGCATGCGAGACCCCACCCGATCACGCAAGGTGCACACGCATGTGCAGGGCCACGCGTGTGCGAGGCGTAGGGCGTGCAAAGGACAACATCTGGGGTGGGGCGTGTGCAAGAGCCAGGCGTGCGCAGGGCGTGCACGCGTGTGCAAGACGTGCGAAAGGGCAACACGCGTGTGGGGCGTGCAAGGGGGGGGCGGG
>NW_010520027.1:0-14770 GCF_000687285.1 Phaethon lepturus
TGTTGGGATGCATCGCTCCTGAGCTTGAAGGAGGTAATCCTTGAACACCAACCAGGTTTCCTAGGCCCCTCTTCCCTCCAGGGCTTTACTCCATGGTACTCTACCAAGCAGATCCCTGAAGAGGCAAAAGTCTGTTCTCTTCAAGTCCAGGGTAGTGAGCTTGCTGTGCGCCCTCCTCACTGCCCTAAGGACCTTGAACTCCACCATTTCACGGTCATTGCAGCCAAGGCTGCCCTTGAGCTTCACATCCCCCACCAGCCCCTGCTTATTGGTGAGAACCAAGTCCACCATAGCACCTCTCCTTGTTGGCTCCTCTGTCACTTGGAGAAGGATGTTATCGTCAATGCATTCCAGGAACCTCCTGGATTGCTTATGCCCTGCTGCGTTGTCCCTCCAACAGATATAGCGGTGGCTGAAGTCCCCCATGAGGACAAGGGCTTGTGAATGTGAGGCTGCTCCTACCTGTCTATAGAGGGCCTCTATATGGTCTTCCTGGTCGGATGGCCTGTAGCAGACTGCCACTATAATGTCACCTGTCCCTACCTCCCTTTAATCCTGACCCATAAGCTCTCAGTCGGCTCCTCATCCCATCCCCAGGCAGAGCTCCATGTACTCCAGCTGGTCATTGACGTAGAGGGCGACACCCCCTTCCCACCTCCCCTGCCTGTCCTTCCTAAAGAGCCTGTATCCTTACCGTCCAATACTCCTACGTTCCAACATATCCTACAAGATGTTACAATACGGAGAAGAAAAAAGGCCTTAGTGACAGAATTTTTAGATAAGCTTTAGAAGAAGAGACAAATATTTAAAATTCCTATCAAAAGTCTACTTACTCAAACACTAGGTTTTATTTTTCCAAACATTATGGGCTTTTTTCTCTTTACAGCAACTTACTTTTTAAGGTCTCACTCTCCCAAAGTTCAGTCTGCCTATGTGTTTTCACTACATCAAATGGCAGAGTTATGACAGCTGCAATCTATCAGGAAAATAAATCAGTTGTAATGTCACAAAAAATTAAAATTTAATTAAAATTTTTAAATTAAAGTGCACACAATTTAAAACTATATTTGATATTATTAAGCCTTGTATTTCAGAACACTAATTTATTCAGATGTACCTAGTCAGCTTGAATGCCAGGCCATGTGTATTTAAAGTAGATGCATCCCAAACCATACACCATTTCTGAGAGAATCATATAAAATCATACCTCTTTTAAGTAAGTAGTTTATTAGTGATAATGAGTAGCACTAGAAACAAAAATATATACTTACAGATCCGGATGCTGCTCCTGATGTAAAAGCAATAAAAAATGTTGGTTCATGTGCACCAACTTCCTTGCACATCATCTTCTTGAAACGTTCATAATTATACCAGTACATTGCTATGGTTATAAAAAAATAAACTTGCATTACAACACATTTGTATGTCAAATACAGAAATTCTTTTATCAAGTACAGATGTAAGAATTCTACAGTGGCAGCAGGAGCAAAAAGAAACAAGAGCTGACAGAAAAATAAAAGTGTTCTCTGTGATGATCCATGGACAGACTGCCTTGTTCTCCTTACCTCCATATTCCAAATTTCTTCATACGACACAAATCAGCCTAATCATTTTGTCACTCCCATAAAGTAACCCATACCTTAATACAATCTAACCCACGCACCACAAAACTCATACAACTGATTTTTTTAAAATTCAATTTTAATAAAACAAAATGTAGGCTTCTAATTATTTGCTATATTTTCAGGCATATTTCACACATTTCACAGATCTCACTAATTCTACAAAAATGTGTTTCATACAAAATGAAAGGTTGCTCAGGACTGCCTCATACCCTTCTGGAGGGACAGAGTGTAGAATTCAATTCTGAGAGAACCAAGAAATACAATTTTGCTCTCTGGAACTACTACGGGGTAAATGCCTCTGTGAGGACTGTCAACAGAAAGTCTGATGAACAACTTTTAGGAATAACATCTGTTTCTGTTATTGTCTGCTGAACTAAACTGCACTGTTTCTGCATTCTAACTAAAACTCTAAACTATATGCTACTGGGTTGGATTATAGCATGATTTCCTGTGGCAGCTGGTCAAATACTGCAAATGATGGCTGCATATCCTGAAAGATAACTGTGCCTCATTCAGCGCTGAGTTCTGGAGGTTGTGGCAGCAGAGAATTATCGAAGTATTTTCTTGCCCTGAAGACTGCCAGCACGTATGCCTGGCCCTTTTGCAAAAGTAAATGTAGGCAGTATCTCAGAAGGCATTCTCAGGGTTTGAGGAAAACTTACTATTGAAATGTACGAAACATTTGGTTTGTATACATTTGTTTTTGAAACTTTTTTTTAAACATTTGTTTTGTGTACAAACCTACTATTGAAATGTACGAAAGTTAATGTAGATTATCTAAACCCAAAGCTTTGCTTAAGCACCTACAGGACTCCTTTCCGTGTATACCTTTTACATTTATATCTTCTGCAACGCTGCTTAAAGAATGACTCAAGTATTATTGTTAACCTAGTTCTTGTGTTTATAAGCATTCACAGCTGAAGTTTTATTCAGTCTAGGTAGCCTCCCAAGGAACATGCTTGAAACATATCATTCACACTTGGGCTAGTAACACCATGTGATTCTATTCACCCTATGCTGCTTGAGTCATGCTGTGCTGCTTGACTGTTTCCACAGAGGAGCTGCTTTCTCAGTACAAATTACACTGATTTTAATTCCTCTTGAAAGAGCTAACTTGAGCTAACTGCAGCAAAGACACAGACTGTGCTGTAAGAATACCAGAAACCATGATGCTGTTGAGGCATCATTCAAACAGAAGGGCTAAGAATGAATGTATTAAGGGAGCATATCTTAACTGCCTAGAGAGTATTTATAAGGAAAAAATAATCAGAAAACACATTGTGAAATGGCATTAAGCAGCATTAAACACGCTTAGCTTTATATCAACAGAGTTTTGTGGCATTTAATTGTGGGGAGAGTTTTAAATTACATTGTCCTTCACTCATGCATCTAATTTCCTACTCACTTCTGGATCTTTAACAACAATCCTTAACCTATAAGGCAGTAGCTGCACGGTAACCTGTGCCTCTGCCTATCCAGCACTCTGTGATGCTTATGAAGTACTGGGCACAGAGAAATGCCCAACAGCTGTGAAGTGAATGCCAGACCAGTGTGGAGACTGACTTAACATCAACAAGGATGTTTTGGACTGCTGGAGGAACAGCAGCCATGGCTGCAAGAATCTGAAAAGGGCTGAGAACACACACACACACATCTCCTTAGTGCCCTCTTCCTTGTGCACTCCTTCACAGTCCTCTCATCTTCCCACTCTCTTAAAAGCAGCAAAGAGGAGGAAGATCACTAGCTCCTGCCACATTGCTACAGACAAAAATCAGTAAGAGAACAAGAGTTTCTACTTGAAATCAGACAACAGGAATTAGATGAAGAATTTTAGAGTTCCCTTACAAAGCTTAGCAGAACAGCCTAAGAGAAAGATGCATTTGGCAGAGAGAAAAATGAGTGAACTAAAAAATAAATATTGATCAGGAAGCACTTTAGGTAAAAGGTTCAGATGAATTCTGACAGTTATCTTTAGCCTTAGAGAAAGCATGTTGCTGTAGGTTCAGAAGCCTTGCCTATCACAGAAGGTTAAGTCCCATCAAGAAACAGGATCCTTAAGCAGGAAACACAGTCCAACCACATTCTTCAAACACCTACTACTAGCAGAGTGAAAGAAAACAGAGTATTATTCATTCTGAAAAGAAAACAGCTGGAATAACTTAGTTCTGTTAACTCACTTAACTGCTAAATGCAGTTTTTAACTAAATGTCTTAACCACTCCATTTCCCATGCATTGGTTTGGTTCGCAGCCAGTTTAAAATTTACTCCAGGTGCACATCTAAATGTGCTCAAATCCCATAAGAGTCACTACACTCTTTGGAACCACAAATGAAATTAGATATCAGATTATTTTAAGAATGAAGTAGGAGAACAAAGATAGCAGATCAAATACTTCACGGCTTCTCTGCCTCCAAAAATAGGTTTGAAGCATTTTTCTGGTACTATCCAAAGGACAGAAATTGCTTCAAGGACAATTGATGTCCGATGATCCACAAGTGCTAGAGGCAAATTTTCCCACTTGTTAATGCCAGTGGTGAGAGCCCCTATCTCTTTGAGGCCGTTGTGACAAGTCTCATACAATTATCTCTGTAGTTCACAACATAGCAGAGGTGTGACAAAAAGAAAGAAAGCATGATCTCCTCTGTCCTTGTTGTCTTAAAGAATAGTCCTAGGACTAGCTATGCTTTGTATCAGACTTTTCTTCTTCTAGACTTTCAGCTTTGGAGGTTTGCTAATTGAGTGGCACTCTAGCATCATGGTTTTTTGGAGCAGTTATACAAACTCACTCATCCTGCTAACAAAAATTCCTGAAGACACTACTGTGTCACTCTCTCTTTGTATACGTTTTCAAAATTAAGCATCAGAACACTTAGATACAGTATGTTCCTCTATAAGGAAATAGCCACTATACCTATCAGAGAAAATTTCCTATTGAATGGACAAGCTAAAGATGAGAACAATCAGTCTATATAATACAGAGAAAGGAATGTAACAATGAATCCTAGCTGGTATCCACAAATAAAACGGAGGGAAAAAAAAATCAGGTCCTCAAAGTATTTCTAAATAAAAACACTCAAAAGAGAACACGTAGATCTCAGACATTCTCAAAGCTAACCATTTAAATCACCTAAAAACACAAAGTGTAACAGAGTTACGCATAAACAGATCTTCTGAAGTAACACAAACTTGCACATAAAATAAACCCTACCTGAGAAAGGTACATCTCTCAGAACAGTAGAACTCCAGCCCCTCCACAGGGAAAACCATCCATCTGTAGCCACTTTACTGCTGATGCATGTGTACAGTTGCTTGTAGGACAACTTGCGATACTGCATTCTAGTTCTGATCAGCTCCAGGGGGCTCATTACAGTAACTGAACCAACTGCAAATGAGAAAAATGTGTGCTTTTATTAAAATCAACATTTACTAGTAACATTTCCTGAACATTAAAGTCAGGTCTCTCCTTGCTTTATATATTTGATTCCTTTCAACTATCCCATTTTCCTTGAAATAATTCCCCAAATAAATTTTCTTTCCAGCTAAGAATACCATATCTATTCACAGTATCTAAACTTTCTGGGCACATAAGCTACCTACCTTTTTTCAATACTGGCATGTTGTAATCCATGCCACACATTAAGAATACTAATTTTCAGATTTATTACATAAATAGGATGAAAATTTCAAGTACTTACAAAGAATACTTTTCAATCGTTACCATTTTTAAGTGTAACTTGAAGAAACTGAGCTTGGGTTTGTTTGAGTTTTTTTGTTAAGGATCAAAATTATGGTTAGAGATTAAGCTTTTACTGATTTCTAAGGATCTTTGCCATTGTTATTTTAAACTATCAAGAATATTTAGCAGGTATTCTGTGTCTGATAAAGTAACTCTCCGGCATCTCATGGGAAGATCAATGAGTCACCACTCGCTAACAAGGTCCCATCACACATGTAATAGACTTTAACGATCTTACTAGACCCAAGAACTTTTCTCCTGTTGCTGGGAAAAGGTTTCTTTGGCACGCGAATTTAAAATCTGGAGCAGCCTAGCAAGAACAATTTGCCTCATCACCACAGAATAACGATTCTTTTTCCACTCGTCTTTCAGTCCCCCTCACAGCTGTCACAAATAGAATATGGAACTGCATCCTCAGAGTCTTGTAAGAAAGCCAAAAAATATATGACCTGAACTACTTCTACAAAAATAGATAAGGAAAAGGCTAAACAAAAGTAAGAAAATATTAAAACAAATTCAGTCCATTTATATTATACAGCAGTAAAACAGTGCAATTTTCATTTTCCTTGCAATTACCTGTGTAGCTTCCATTATAGAAAATAATGATGTTTAGTATTATAGTCATGACAGAACAGACTGAAACTAAACTGCCCTTGGTAGAACTCTAGAACTATAAAATTTTGAACAAATTACAAATGTAGTGAAAGTGTAACAGCAAAAATAAATCACGGTATTCCAGGTTAGAGGGTCATGTTGCCCAAGAAATACTGGGTAATTACAGTATTACTTCCTATGCTCAGCTCCATGTAATATTATCCCTCACATAAAGTCGCAGCAAATTTCCTTTAAAAACAAAACACCAAAACAAAGCCAAGAAAACAGCATACAGGTATTTTATTTCAGTTTTCTCTTTAAAGATGACAACTTACATCTGCTTAAGGAACCTGCAAGAACTGGAATGTGTTCTTCATCCTTTCCTAGTCTAGATTTCAGAGCTTCACTCAGTTGGTCGTAGCAGGTAAAATAGATTACTGTGGTAGGAAGTGCCATTATTCTAAAATATAAGAGAGGGAGTCTAAATTAATACAAGGAAAGCAGGAGCATATAGTCAACCATCTTGTATGGATATTTTGCTTAAATACAGAAAAGTTAAATCTCCAGCTGTGTGTTATGGATCAAGCAAAAGCATTAATCCCAGGGCTTTGATTCACTGCCTCTAGCTCAGAGTTTCACATTCACAGATTTCCCAGTTTTCCAGTTTTTCATTTTATTAGGAAAAACTGCAAGTAAAATGATGGTGGATTATCTCAGCCAAAATTTATTTCATATCAGCTTCAGAACTGTTTTGGTAAAGGAATGGAATTGAAAGATCTGAATATGAAGCAAGCAAATAAAACATTATGGAAGTAGTTACTAATCTTAAATTGTTATTCATTTAACAATTGGAGGTATTTTCTCTATCTTAATCAACACTTATGATTCTCATTACTTGAAAAACAATGTGGAATGAGTAAAGATAAGCTTTTTCCATCCCAGCATAGTACAGACTATAGCAAAAACAGCTAGACCTATAATCATTCAGGGTAGAGATAAAGCACCATATCTTACTATAAAATGGCAATTATATTTCTGTGTTATGTCTGTGCCAGTATAGCACAAATCACCATTACCAAAAAACAATGAAGACTGTCATGCTCAGAAAAACAACAAGCCACAGTTTAGATCTTTTAGAAACTGTGCGCCTCTCTCCAGTCAAGAAGCTGGTTCTTCTCTGCTGGAGCACAGAACATATGTTGAAGAAAAAAATGTCTATGCTGAAATACAGACCTCTTAGTTCAGTTAGGTCCTAAAGGTTTATATACTGAAATTGCCACATGCTGCAGGATAAATAACAAAGCCTGAGCTCCACCACGTTTTAGTTTTTTGTGCCTATATAATAAGCACTGTGTGTAAATCAAAAGTGCACCAGTGCTTTCCCACTGGGCAACACTCCGCATCTTACAAGATACAACTTTAACATACGTGTTAGATTTGACCACTTTCTTGGATTGTTTAGGGAGGAGGACATAATTATAGAGGTCTTAATTACTATTTGTACCAGGTTAATATGAATAAAAAGATAAAACACTTTGGTGCTGTTTAGCCTAAAGAAAAGACCAGAGGGAGATCTCATAACAGTGTTTAAGTATGTAAATTTCTCTTGTAGAAAGACAATGAATCATCTGTTTTCCGTGACAAAGTTGGACAGGATAAAAACCAATAAAGTTCTTTGGAGTAAAGAAGACTCTAGTTAGATGTTTAAAAAAAAATTAAGTAAGGGTAATGAGGTGCACCACTATAGAGTGTCTGTGGAAACAAATATCTATCAAAGACTAGGGTTCTCTAACAATCACGTTTGAGCCTATGATTCGATGATGCTATCAAGGGGACAGCTACAGTAAAGATACCACCTCTGAAAGGCACAATGAAAAGTCTGATGTTCCTGCTTAACTATTGAGAATATATCAAAGAAGTTGCAAGGAGAAATCTCAAGATCTGGCAAAAATTATACTGTCTCTAGATGTTTTTCATTGAACTGATTACATCATTATCTGTAACTTCAGAATTTACCAAATTTTCAAAATCACTTAGAAATAAACATACTAATTTGTCTAAATAATGAAGTATTTTTTTAACAATACTTCATAACATGTTATCAAAAAAAGAACATTCAACTTACAGTGTTGGGGGAAGTCCACTCCACAGTGATTTAATTCCCTCTGTTTGAATAATTTTCACCAATGCATCCTAAAAATATAACCAAGCAAAGAGCAATGATTACCTACAAACTTTTGTACTTAGTAATATATTTTAGCTGACAGAACACAAAACTAATGTTTTAAAGATGTACCTTTCTAAAGTGGCTTATCATTGTAAGATCCCAATTTTGTAGTTGCTTACACTAGCTATCATATTTAATCACACAAATAGTTCCACTGAGCTGAACAGAAATATTTGTGTGATTGAAATCAAGAAGAATTTACTTTCATCTTTAGAAGACCAAAGTAGTAAGTTTTTACCACTAACTGACAGCCCTGTGAATAAGTTATTTTCAGAACTAATACAGTGCAGCAAAAACTTGTGGAAACCTCCCCGAAATAATTCACTAAAATATTTTTTTAACACATAATAGAATTTCTAGTCATGAAATAGCAATTTACTCTCAATGATTCTTCAATACTTGCTTTCTCTGACAACAGTGTGACAATATATGTGCAATGTATATATTGGAAGCTTACAATTGATATCACAGCTGTCCCATATATTTCCCTGACCACTGACAGCAGAGGAACACTAAACCTTGAAGATCATTCAACTGAGATCACCATCAAAAAGACAAACTCCCTAATATTAGGATACCTACTTTTTTTAAACATTTGAGGGAAGTGTTTGAGGTTTGATGAATTAGAATATGCTTAAGACCAGACATTATCACAGAGGCTCAAAAGATACAGAGCCTGACAGACCACAAAAAAGATTCACAGGACGAAAAAGAGAAATAGCTTTAGAGGAGACAGCCTTGATGGACAGATCCACTGAGGTGAAAAGTTGCATGGGTGAAAACAAAGATATGATTTATTAAAGCAAGCCTGACTTGAAAAGATTGGAGCTTTAAGAAGGAGGCAAGAAACCCTAAAAGATTCTAACATGATTTGACAAAAATTACACTTAAGAGAAAAAAAAAAAGACAGAAAATGGCATACTAGTATTTTATGTTTTCTCCAAATTATTCTGTACTAGTTAGTTTATATGTTTATACTACAGCTTCAACAAATTTACAGTACAAGAAGGCATAGATAAAAGACTGGAGAAAAGACGTAACTACATCCAATGACTGAGCGGCATATTTATATACCTTACTAACTATATGGGCAAATATAGCAAAACATTTGTACACTGGCAACCTACCATGCCCACTACAATCTTCTTCACTGCCCAGCACTGTTTTTTAAAAAAAATGAAAGGAGATCCAATGACATGATAGTCATTCTTCTTTATGAATCACATTGGCACAGCAAAAATAGGCATAAAATCATGTCAATTAGAAAACCAAGGGACTTTCTAAAAATAATATGGTAAAGTTAATTAAAAAATTCAAACTTATGAATAATTTTTTAAAATAATGCTGTAAAACTGCTCAAGAAATCATTTGCATGAACATTTCACTCTCAGAAATTTAATTCTGAGAAAACTTTGATAACGTGTAATTTAATGGCAGAGTCAAACAAAATCTTGATTAATGAAGCGGCACCACAGTGTCCGACACCAAGTCTGCTTCAGGTGTCTGGGTAAAATGCTAGTCCTACAAGTTTCAATGGATCCAGAGCTTGACACATTAACTTAACTTTAAAACACCACCTGCATTGTTAGTTCAGCTCAGGAGCACACTGGGAGATCTGTGGACAGAAGAGCTGTAAGCAGGTACAGAAAATCAGTACCTGCAATCAGCAACCATTGACAATATAGCTCAGGCGGGGAAAATAAAATCATAGAGGCAGTATCCTGTGAGGAGTGCTGTGCAGCTGCCCCCTTATTCATCTTAAGGAAGGAATATATAGTTTTTTGTAGAAAGTAGAAGGTATCATTAATCACCATATAAATTACACAGTGTAACCACACGGACACCCTCTCAAATTATAACATTCTACTAGAACTTGAAAAAAACAATAAATTTGCAGTATGCCACTTAAAATGCTTTGAATGTATAGTTTTATATAAATGTAAAATGTTCTTACCAATGTCCCTTTGAAATGCCCAGGTTTTTTATACCATGCTTTGCTCTCCCCATTCTCACAAACACATATATGATCCATAAGGCCACTGGAGTATACAAACCACTTTCCTAATAAAATGGCATATAAGAATATAGTTAATGCTTGTAAAATTGTTCTTACTCAGCAGCAATTTCAAATTGGATATAATGGCAACACAGATTTATCTCTGGTTAGACACAGAGGGGCAAAATAAGCTGGGAAAGTCAATGATGACAAATTAGGTAAAAGACAAGAGGGAACAAATGTACTCCTCAGAATGCCACACTAAACGAAACTGCCCTCACAGGCTCCAGGAGACATGTTTATGTTATACTACCATCTGCTGAAGGCTAAAAAACAAAGCAAGACCTGAATGTCACTATTGTATGTAACTATGTGAACATCTTTCAGACTTTTACATCTTTGATTAAGTAGCCTCAGCATCCACATTACAAGTGGAGGTGTTATAATTTAGGTTAGACTGTATTTATACTAGATCATCCCCTCTACTTGTTTCTGATTTCTTCTACATCATGTACTTTGAACCTGTTTGATAAAATGTTATTGCCATTACAAAAACATACTTCAAGCTTCACATTTTCAGATTTCTGAAGGGTTTAGAGTTTACTTAAAAAACAGGATAGAAGGCACAAGTATTTCTCCCGATTTACAGCAAGTGTGACTGCAAATATTCATCTCCATATACAACACAGAACACCAGTCATTTCCTTTCCTTTTAAATCTCATTTATGATTTACAACTAAATAATAGGAATCATTGGCATAGCTTTGACTGCACAATGTCTTCATCAATTTAGAACCCGCGTGGCAAGACTTAAGTAAGACTTACTACTCTTTTTCAAAAGTCTCTAGATTCTGGAGGAGATGAACTTTTATATAGCATCCTGATCACATAAGTCTTCTGATGAAATATTTAGGTATTTATTAATAGGGGTTTTTTTTAAAATCAACTCAGTAATAGTTGTACCTTCTGCCACAATGAAAATACTAAGTCAGGCAGAAAAAAGCCTGTTTAAAATGATATGTATCGATGGGATTTTTCTTCCACTGTGTCTGTTCACTGGCACATTCTTTCTTTAGCAATTTCAGTATATATTGCTGTGTTGCTTGTTTCTTCAGCGTTAAATGGCGGGGGGGGAACCATAACTATTGTGGTTACAGAAACATTCTGTAGCTCAGCATTATGATAACTACCAGCTAAACACATGAGCAAAAAGCAAACTGTGTCCTCCACTACACTACACATTTATTTACCTTTGGGGAATGGATTACTCTGGGCTTGCAGTCGAGTTTTGATAACATCAAAAGGAGTTACTAAAAATGAAACAAAGAAGTCATTTAGAAACACCCTGCATGCCCTGAAAATGCAGAAGTGTATAGATGCTTTACCATGAACTCCTACAACTTTTTTTTTTTTTCAGAGAGAGAGACCTGTTTTACAATGTAATCAGACAGAGGGAAAAGGGAAAACTACAAATCCTACACAGTTTGCAAGTGACCATATGTAACTTTTCTAATTCACCGAGTTGCACAGCCAACAAATATTAGAGATACACAAAGTTAATTCAAAAACCATTGTGTCATCTTGTCTAAAAGTGCTAAAACTTGTGCTATTATACTCTGCTGCTAACCTTTTATAAGTGGTATACTACAAGTCCTATGAGATCAGATTTTGGCCTCAAGCATGTAAACAGCATTTTTCATGTGTTTATTTTTTTTCAACAAACTGACTGTAATAGTGACGTTCAGAAGAAAAACGTTAAACTCATGATGTACACTCCTTCTTTGCTGTGTGCAAAGATGTAAAACTTTAGAGTTGTTGAAAAGTAAATGATGGTTTAGTGAACATTTCATTGCTTCCACTCCAGCCCTTACAATTATTATGGTCTAGACATGCTGAACACTCGAGTGGCTGGGGCGGATATTGACTGAGGGCTTGATTCAGTTGCCTACACACAAGCAGCCAGTGCCATATGAGTCTCTAAAGTATCCAAAATACCTACACAGTTGACAGAAATGACAGAGGACCTACAGCCTTACTTACCAAGCAGTAGCTAGAGGTTAAGTCAAACACTCTAGCACGTGTCTCACTGAACACACTCCTATGCACAGGCAACTGACGCACACCTTAGCTCTCGATGCCTCTCAGCTGACAGGAGGTTGAATACTTGGCTCATATTTTCATATCTAAATGTAGAGATCTAAGTGTGACCCCTGCAGCTCAGTTCAGTTGCTTAAAATTTGGCAGCTAGTAGCATTTTAGCCACTCACACATATTGTGCCTCATCTCCCAGCTGCCACTTCAGAAAGGAGCCGATCTATACCTCTTGAGGTCTTGAATACCAATACACCTTATGCTGTTCTAGAATCTTGTGTACACACAGTTGGAATCCATCCTGGGAATTCCACAGGGCTGATGTAGCTTTGCTTCCTACTTTACCTAACATCACAGGACACATGGTACAAAGACAGACCAAAAAGACTATGAATTTGACAGGTTCCTGGTAAGATCCTATTTTGCAAAAATTTGGGAATTTTGTGGGGGAAAAATCGTGCTTAGAAAATCGTACATAACCCTGCAGCATAATCTGTGTCAAAAGTCAGAATCAAAGGCTATCTTAAGCCAAAAAGGAACTGAAATATGAAGTACAAGCTAATGAGCTTGGAGAGCGCCAAGGGATATGAAGTGCTGAATCTAATCAACCAGTGTCTCCTTGGGTGCGCATGGGGAAGGAGGTCCTGAGCAAGACGACCAAATAAGCAGAAGATTAATTTCACAGGCTATCCAGAAGTTAAAAGCCTAACAAAAAGCCATCCTTAAAAGCAATGTTTAGGGAAAAGCCCCCCGCCTCCAGTAAAAGACTTTGACAATGTAAGACATCACAGCAGAATAAATTGTTACTGTTGAAGTGGTAACATGAAGGAGACATCTCACAGGGGCCAGTCTTGCAGGATTTGTGTTTTGTAGACTTTTATTTAAATCTATTTTTAAGCAGCAGGAAGTATGGAAATTAAATATTATTATTAATTTTGATTCTGGCAGAAAGCAAGCAATGAATTATTATACCGAGGGGAAAAAAAGACATAGAAATGAAAAGTTAATAAAAATTATTCTTAGTTTCAGAAATGGTTAAAGACTATCAGGGATGGGAAAGTCTTCAATTAACCACATTTGTTAAAATACCATAAATTACAAGAAAACTATCCAGAAACATTCTTGTTGAACATATTAGTGGAAATTTATAAACCATATATATGCAGACATCATGCTGAGTCAAACTGAAGAGTAATCACTTTGCAGAGATTCTCTCTGTGGCAAGCTTGATAGTTTGCCTTACCAAATAATGATGTAACTATAGCTCCACAACAAGAAGCTATTGCTTGCTGAATAATGGTTGTTTTATCTAAGTTGCTATCACTCATTTCAGCCATGGCTTTATTCCTGGAGAAGAAAAACCTGTTAAGGAACAGACAAACATATTGTAAGACTATGTTCAAAACTTGCAGAAAAAGCAAAGGAAAAATATTTTAAATTTTCATTAATACATTACGTATAAGCAGCAATAATGTAAATATTAGTTTTTTACTTGTGTACAAGCATCTCAGTAATTTTTTGAAATCAGACTATTTGTGCCATGTTTTATAAATTAGTTTTCTAAATTACAATAAATCTTCCAAATCCTTCTTACATGAATTACAATGTTTATATTTTTTGTAAACCACATTAAATATTTAATATGTGTTACCTCTTGCTGCAACAAAGGGTTTAGGAGCATGTAAATAATCTGTACGAAGACAAATTCCCAGCCTGTGGCCCATAAACTGTGTCACGGCAGAATAACTCATCCAGCCCTCCTCTTGCTTCCATTACTCCTGTGAGAAAATCCAGAAGAGGTCTCTTGGTTGATCCAACAGTCACAGCCCTACTAGTGATGACTATATACCCTAGCAAGCTCCTCATGCAATAAACAGTGACTAACTAGTATTAATGCTACCATTAAATATTATGTTCTTGAACAAAGCCTGCTGTATGGCTGCATAGGCAAAGCTCCAATACCTTAGGAATGTATGCACAGCATCTAAAAATAAGATTTTATTTTCCCAGTATCTGTAACTAGCCAGGGAAGCAGGTGAAAAAGTAACAGAAGTCAGGACATAAAATCCTGAAATAAGGGTGTATCTTTCAAAGTGCATGTCATGCGTAAGTGCAGTCATGACTTTGTTTGCATTGATACAAGCTTTTTATTTGATCTACAGGAACACTAATGTTTTACTATTTTCACTAAATTTCAAATAAAACATAAGAAAGATTAAGCTGCATACAAGTCACCTCTACCAGTTTGGGGTCAGTTGTCTTTTTTAATATTTTTTTTAACTTATAACAAAACTACTTTCCAGAGTCACATATATAACCCGTTCATAAGCAGCAATAAAAACGTGGGACATCCCCAGCCCGCAAGTGCCAGCAGGGCCGCAGGCTGTGAGGCCGTGCCCCGAGCTGGGCCAGCGCTCTCACCTGCCCTTGAGCCGGGAAATGCCCCAGGGAGGGCGGGAATGGCAGCCCCCGGGGAGGGAGGCGCTAGACCCGGGTAAGTG
>NW_010520028.1:0-18664 GCF_000687285.1 Phaethon lepturus
TCTCTGGGCTCAGCCATCCAGCCAGTTCCTATGTATAACAAAATAGCCAATATCTTATCAGTTAAAGTTCCTCAGCTAAGTAATGTGTAAGTCAGTGTCAAAATCCTATTTCATCCAATTTGAAGGAGGGACTTCATCACTAAAATTATTGCTAAAATCATTGAGGTCTGAATAGCACAACCGTCTTTCAGTGGTCTTTCTTTTTGTAGTCCTTTAGTGTTTTTAAATACTTATATCCAAAAAAGGTATTTGGGTCTCAGTTACATACACCACAGGTGAAGACTCTAGCCTCCAAGGTAAAGTTCTGGCCCAAAGAATACTGTGTTGGCTACAGAAAATGGAAGAATTTTAACATGAAGGACTGAGATTCTTCACCTTCCCATTGATGTTCAGCATTGGACATTTGCCCAAAGTACGGGTTCAGGTCACTACCTTACATCAGGCAGAGTAGGAATCTGATCCAAAATCTCTCATCTCAAATGGGCTCATAAATAATGTAGGCTTCTGCCCAGCAGCTTTCTGTTGTATGTGTTACATTTAATGAATAAGAGGTGTGACATAAAGTCCTGGCAGGACGGGGCTCTGGTCCTCAGAGGTTCATGAGCTATGCCATCAGTTTCATTTAATTGGCTGTGGGACAGTATCTGTGTTTAGGTATCTTTCCATCTTCTCACTGACATATAGCCACTGGTGCATATGTCAGAAGTGGGGCTAGAGACTTTCAAAGGTAAATTAGATCTTATTATTTTGTAAATCTCATCCATAAATTGAAATTATTCCTGGACTTGCAGAGGACAGGGATTTCAGAGGACTTCTTTCCATCTCTTCACCTCTGTTTAGAATTTGATGAAAACAACATGAAATACACTTTTAATCAATGTGATTGGTGTTTCCCCACTAGAATATATTAGAACATATATAAAACATAGTAAGTTCTATTAAGTTAATATATAGAGGGCATATTACGCCCTTCCAGCAATGGTCACTTTCTTTCTTTGATCCCTAAATGTTCTGCAGCTATAGCCCTGCATGCAACATTCTCCTTAAACACTGTAATATAAATCTAGTAAAATGAATTTTTGAGGGAGTTATATGCCCTTTTGTGTGGGAGAGTTGCAAAACTAATTTAAGTGGAACTGGATTTTTGGATTCCTGTCCACAAAATTGACTTGTCTAAGTAGAATTTATCACATTCTCCCAATACAATGAAATAATAATGGGAAATTTCTTAAAACCTCTGCAAATTATAAAAAGAGTTTTTTTCAGCTCTGCTATGATCCACTGTTCACATTCCCCAAAGCAACAGAAAATGACAACCAAACATATCCAGATAATACCAAATTCATGAAACACTGTAGACAGCAACTTGCTCTTGAAATAAATAAGTTTTCTTGTGATTAAAGCACTAAGCAGTGCTGATTTCTATTCCAGATCACTCCCACACACTTACAAGAAGCCTGTTGTATTTGTTGAACTGCAGAAGATACTAGGATTTATATTTCTTCCAGATGCACATGAGAATAAACCACATGGAGCCAAATTTCTTTTTATTGCAAATTTATTTTTATTTTGTTGCTAATGTAAGGGAGTTACCATGGAATAAAATGCCTGTTCCTGGTTCCAATTCTACAGTATACCAACATGACTAAGAGAATAATTTACTTCAACAGATTTATTGATGAAACTTACTTAAACCTGAAAGTTTATCTCATGACCCATTAATTTAATATTTAGATTTTTTTTAAAGCTATGAAAAAACTCAGTATTATAGAGTTTAAACATGGAAACATTTCCCCCCTTTAATCCAGGTATAGTTCCTTCTTTGTTTCAGATTGCTTTCAAAATTTACTCTTAGATCCATCTTGTTACAGCCACAAGTATGAAGAGTCCTCCATATGATCTCATTTTTTATGTGGTTCAGGTGAAGAGATAAGACATAATTTTAGTTAAACCAGTGCAAATTTTGTATCTAAACAAGGTCTATATTCTAACTGTTAAATATTTATTATTGATAATAGTATGACTCAAGGATATCCCACTGCTTGCTTGTAATTCCAAGTGAGAACATTCATGCTTTCTCATTCTCCTTCCAGCCATCTCTCTTTCTAGTTTTCAGGCGCTGTTTATTTGACATGAGATATTAAGTAGTATCAAGAAATGTAATATCCATAACATTGTGTTTATAGAGGTATTTCCACAACCATTGGTCATTTCTTAACAAGTCACACAATTTGGCTGAATTAAAGGTTATTAGATCACATATTTATTTCTAACAATTTAATTTGCTTTTACATTGCCTTTTATTGTTCTTGCTGCAACAAAACTATTCTTGGTAAATATCTTTTTCATGAGGTTGTTTTAGTTTTATTGCAATTTGTGTTTGCTATTCTAAATCCATTTTTTTGCAGCTTTTCCAGTGTAAATTCAATTTTTCCTCAAGGAAGGTACAGCCAGGAAATATTTACACAGGTATTCCAAAGATGGAACCTTTCTTTTAACTCTCTTTCCAAATTTTCTTCAGAGCTTGAGATCGAATGTCTCTCTTACGTGCAGAGTAGAAAAAGAAATAAAAAAGTCTGTAGATATTCGACTGATGTTGGGTGTAAAGATGAACAGCATTCTTCCTACCTCCAACCTAAGGATCTATCTTCCTAAGGGAATAAAACATCACAGAGCAAGAGAGGTTGCACTCTTCAGTGGCCACAATGGTAACTAGAAAGCTTTTCTTTGGTATGTAGAGGAAAAAAGTCCCATTTTGGGTTGTAAATACTTCATTCATATTAGAGTACAGAAAATAAGTAAACTTAAAAGAACTCAGAAAATAAAATGCATTGAACTGCTTTTACCTTTTTTATATATGCCCCAATTATCTTGTCTAAAGATTTAAGATTTTAAAAAGAATAAGCCATTACTTTCTTGAAGTAAAATATCTTAGCTCAGTGCTCACAACACCTTTATTGCTAGGCTGCATTAGGAAACAGGCCATCTCATGATGTCACACTCATTTGCTTCTTTTTTGCTGTGCTGGTATGGCTGGCATGGAGTTAATTTTCCTCACAGTAGCCAGTACGGGGCTACGTTTTGGATTTGTGCTGAAAACAGTGTTGATAATACAGGGATGTTTTAGTTACGGCTGAGCAGGGCTTACACAGAGTCAAGGACTTTTCTGCTTCTCAAACCGCCCCACCAGCGAGCAGGCTGGGGGTGCACAAGAAGCTGGGAAGCGACACAGCCAGGACACCTGACCCCAGCTGACCAAAGGGATATTTCATACCATATGACGGCATGCTCAGCATATAGAGCTGGGGAAAGAAAGAGGAAGGGGGGGACGTTCAGAGTTATGGCATTTGTCTTCCCAAGTAACTGTTATGCATGATGGAGCCCTGCTTTCCTGCAGATGGCTGAACACCTGCCTGCCCATGGGAAGTAGTGAATGAATTCCTTGCCTTGCTTTGCTTGTGTGCGCAGATTTTGCTTTACCCATTAAACTGTCTTTATCTCAACCCACGAGTTTTCTCACTTTTACTCTTCTGATTCTCTCCCCCATCCCACTGCAGGGAGTGAGCGAGCGGCTGTGTGGTGCTTAGTTGCTGGCTGGGATTAAACCACAACATTTCCTTTGTTAGAGCTTCTTCCATTTTTCTTTCTTTTGTCTATTTTTAATTCATGTTTTTTTCAGCTGGCCAATTCACTTGGGGTTTTTTTTTCATATTCTGATGATTATCTTTTTTTGCATCCTGCTTTTATCTTTCAGTTCTGTTCTCAGTCCATCCTCTAGTCACCAGAAAACTACACAGAGCTGGTGTGATCCAAAGCTGAGTTCTGTAGATGTAGCAACATTAAAGGTGATGCTGTTGTCTCCACAGCCCAAGTTAGTACTCATACAACTCAATACATATCAGCACAAAACCAAAGCTAAAAGAAAAGGTAGAAATATTCACAGTAGACAGAAAACCTGTTTGACTTTTTTTTCAGACATGATAAGAATGGATTTAGATTGTTTGTGATTATTTCAAATCAGTTTTCCCTATCCATAATAAAATTATTCTATTCAGTATGTAACCCTCTCTCCCAAAAGAGAGAGCATTATTCTGCAAATTGTTAAATGTCATTATAAAGTTTGAGAAAGCTAAAAACATCACAAAGTGGAAATCTGTACAAGCTTGCATTACTGACTTGGTGGTTTGCAGGTGATCAAAATACCTCTAGTGCTATGCTCTAGTACAGTGCACAACAACACCCATTAAGGCATGCTGAATAAAGATGTGTAATTAAAATTGTAATGCTGCTTTCAAAAATTGAAGAGGAATAGACACATACAAATTTCCCACAGGTACAACAGCACTCCTCAATTGTTCAAACCCCTTTTTGGACAAGTCTGAACTCACTCTTTCAAGGAGATTGACCACTGAAGTTTTTTTGAGATGAGGAATCTGATCTTTGTACAGCACTTTATTTTTATCTGTGTTGGGAACTGTCTGGGGTTTCCTCAGTTGTTTTGTTGTGTATTGCATAAGCTACTTCATAGGTGAAAATACGGTATCATGTAAAAATTAGAAGTGATAATCAATTGTCTGTTTTTCTCTGCATAAAAACCGCTAAACAGACCAAGGTACTCCCAAACTTCACACAACTAAAACAAGTTGTTTCAAAAGGAATGAATTCTGATACCATTACATGTTCTGAACACGCCATTAATCCACAATTAGATTCATCATCCTCAAGAGGGATGCCACAGTAGTTATTGAAAAAGGATGTCCAAGCATGGTCCAAGAAAGAGGCAAGTGTGATATAAGAGTATATGCAAATGAAATTCAAGCCTTGTAGCTGTAAATGTCATCCTGTGTTCAGCAAAATTTGAATATGAAAGATTTAGTTTTCTGCTCTATTTGCTCTCTTGGCACAGAAGATATAAATATACTGGGAACAGTTGACTAATTTGTTTTGAAAAGTGATACATCCGATGCTTTATTTGCTGACCATCTAGAATCATATTCTGACACATTTAAACTCCTGCTGATTAGTATTTTACTTTGAGAACAGTTTCATTGATTTTTGGTCTGGCTCTGAGTCCAGGGAGAAAAGTGCCTAGCATGTGTTCTGATTTGGTTTTGCTTTACATCAGTGATGCAGAAGGAAGGACAACCGATAATGTCATTGGAAAAGAAGTGATGTCAAGTCAGCATGTTTCTTTCTGCTCTTCTCCCACTTGCTGAAGAGTCACAAGGGCATATTTAGACTTTTGAAGCTTGAGAACTCTTTCTTGAATTCTTTTTCTCAAAAGAAGACAATAGCTAAGTATCTGAATGATCTCTGTCCGCGTCTCCCTCCCTTTCTCTCTTTTTCTAAATACCAGAGCAACGGCTACTACTTGAGATGCTGGATACATGCCTACAATGAAGGACACAACAAAAATGAAAAGGAATTCACAGTGATGCAGATACAACTTATTTCCACTGTAACCATGGTTTCATCAGTGAGTACTTCTATTGTTAGTACCCCATTTTAAAGGCAAAGAGGAAACCAGCAGGTCTTTCTGATAGCAAGATAGATTTGAATCCAACATGACAGAATGTCTTACATAAGGAAGACGCAAGACTTAGCGGAGTATAATATAGTTCTCATTATTGCCAGAACATTCCCGAATTACTGAAGAAAATCACATGCTTGAAAACACTCTATGCCTTAACTGATTTCCTAATACTTTGTAGAATACTCTGAAATTATAAAGACATCATTATGCAGTGAAAAACTAAAATAGGTCAATATACGTAAACAGTTTCTAGTACGATCATTAGTATTGTATATGCTCATCAAATATTTTCTTTCAGTCATTTGATCTAACAAGCAGTTTTGGATTAATTTCATTAATTTAAACTACATTAATTCCCAAACATACATTGTATAGCAAGTCATATTAATGCATTTGGAAGATACTTCTGTTCCTCTTAAAATTTTACCAGAAATTTGGAACACTACATCTTTAATCGCCGCAGTTGGTGTCTACTTCAGATATAATAGCAAGGATTAATGCAATACAGAATGAAAAGTAAAAACCAGTGAGGGAAGTTGTCAGAAGAAAAATAAACACACATGAAGGCACCTCTATTTCCTAAAAATACTGACTACAAGATAATTAAACTTAATATAGTAAAAAGGCTGAAAATTCAAGCATTCAAATGGCAAGAAATTCCAAACATAAAAACAAACAAAAAGGAGTATTAGCATAGCTATATTTTACTATTCTGCATTTTTAAAATGAGTTACCTATAAGTATAATGGGTCAAAAGAGTCAACTCTCTGAAACTGAGTTGGTGTAGTAACTTAGTAAGAATGTTTTATCCCTTTCACAGAATCACTAAGGTTGGAAAGGACCTTCAAGATCATCAAGTTCAACCATCAATCCAGCACCACCATGTTCCCTAAGCCATGACCTGAAGTGCCACATCCACACGTTTTTTGAACACTTCCAGAGATGGCGACTCCACCCCCTCCCTGGGCAGCCTGTTCCAATGCCTGACCACCCTCTCGGTGAAGAAATTTTTCCTAATATCCAATCTAAACCTCCCCTGGCGCAACTTGAGGCCATTTCCTCTCGTCCTATCGCTGGTTACTTTTTGACTGCCTTTGGGCTTCTTAGTGCAACCTCATCGTTGCCAACCTGCATGACCAACAGTGGGTAGTAATCAGTGGGCTGAAGCAGACCAGGGAGTTTCCTGGTGACGTCTCTCACCCAGGCCCTGGGGAGGCAGCAGACTTCCCTGTGAGTTGGGTCTGGTTGACAGATTGGGCCCTCTGTACCCCTCAGAAGGGAGTCGCCTAAGACAATTACCCTCCTTTTTTTCTTAACACAGGATGTCTTGATGCGTGGGGCTGGTTGACTCACTCTAGGCCCCTCCTTGGATGGACCTTCGTCAGGGTCCTCATGTTCCTGTCCCTCAAGTTCCAGAGCCCCATACCTGTTGCGTAAGAGCAGCTGGGACGGTGAGGGAGGCCGGGAGGGGATTCGCTGACCTCTCTGAGGAGGGACCTGCTTCCATTTCCCCTCATCTCTTAGGTCCCCTTCTTCTGCCCGGCAGCAAGAGGACAGGGGATCCCCTGCTGCTTGTGGAGCCTCCACCAGCTGCCCCTCCTTCAGGGATGGCCGGGTACGGCTCCACCAATCTCTCTCTCACACTCCCTTTATATACATACCAATGAAAGTCATGACAGACTCTACTGAAGTCGTATGAGCTTTTAGAAATTCTGCCATAGGAGTTTCTGTTTATGATCTGTAGAAGAGATCTGGGCTGTGGGACAAACAGCTTACATGAACCTCAGAACCACTGACAGACAGACGGACAGACAGCGGTGTCTCTCTTGATTTTAATGCTTGCATTTTGGAGGTGATGTTTAAGAACACACAGATGATTCATCTTTAGGCAAGTCTACCCGCTCTGGAGTTTACTGTTGATATGGAGAAGTCAGGACAAAGGCGTAAGTATTTCTCATGCTATTTTTATTTTCTTCCTTAATTCTCCCAGGTTGAGATCACAATTTCAATCGCCTTGGAACAGTTTTATCCAGGTTCAGAAGCACTGACCCATGTCTAAAAGGAAAACAAAATAACATGAAAGAAGACACTTATGTACTCAATGATTTTTTTCACAAGCATCACTCTACTTGTCCTTATTCTGTCTCCTTCCTGCTGTCTACTCAGAAGTCCTAGTTAAACTGCAGGTTTGACAGGCCTATCACTTCAAATACCAAAGTCATAAGATTGCATGAGAGTAAATTTATTTTTAAACAAAATATGAAACTCTCTGGTTCCATTATTTTGCAAAAGAAGTCTTGAAAATGCAACCAAATGTAGCAATACATGCAAAAAACCTGAAAACCAAGTTCTGAAATCCGTCAGAATCAGATACAGACGGAGCGGAGATCGTGCACCTCAGCCCTGTGCCCTCTGCCACTTGCGACAGTGTTCCTGAGAGCTCGTACCACAGAAGCGCACCCCTTCAGCTCAGTATATTGCTAGTGTTAGCCGCACGGGGACCTAGCGACAGCGTGGCAGCAGTGACAGGAGAAGGTAAGATGCCTCTCTGGAAGTCAAAGGCAAAGAAATGTCCCCAAGCAAGCCTGGCTTGCCCTGAGAGGGTTCCCTCAAGAGCCATGGACTTGCGTTGCATGTCAAGGCCACAGAGCGTAGCCGTAATGAAGCACTGGGCGCTGGCTGAAAGGATCAGTGCTGTGATCACGGGCTGACATACATGCTTGGTGACACCTCAGTCGCCGTGCGTACCAACGTACGCTTCCTCCAGAGAAAGCTCAGTCACCCCAAATGCACCCTCACTTCAAAACAACAACCAAAAAAAAGGCAAGAAAGCTGCATGTACTTCAGGCTCTTATTCTTTAGTTTGTTCCCCATTTATGTGGCTCACTAAAGAGTTCAGTCTTTGTGTACAGTCAGTATGAAGTTATTTGTAAAAATAATGTGTGGTAAATTGGCAGACAAGTACAGTTTAAAATATAGACAATCTGTTGAGTGATTCAGGAGAGCTGCCATAAAATTTCATTTCTTACATTATAATATGTTTAACATTTCGTGCAACATAGTACTTCAAGAAAAATGGTAACATTAAACAGCAATGATTCTTTGAAAACACCCTGTAGGGAAGAACACACAGAGTGACTGTCAGGGCACAGCGGGGGCCGGGGCGGCAGGGACTCCCCAGGGTGGCAGGGCAGGGCCTGGAGCAGGGCACAGGGGCAGCCCCAGCCCCCGGTGTCAGGCACCTCCCTGGGGACGGGCTGGGATGTGGGCCCACGGGTCAGCCCAGCTCAGCAGGGCCCATGGCTGGGCAGGGCAGGGCTGGGGGGAGCTGGAGAAAGGCCCTGCTGTGGCCTTGCTGGGGCAGAGGCTGACATGGGGTCCTGGGCCATGAGCAGGGTGGGAGACCCCAAGGATGGGTCAGGAACCATCAGGGCTGACGGTGCCCTTGGGTTCCTGGTTTACTGAGCTTTCAAGGGAGAGAGAAATATCTACAAACAGTACTATTTTAACCTTTAAGAAAAGAAAAGCTATAAATTATACTCTATAATTCACAGAAAGAAATCTTCCGTGTATTTTTCCAGGGAGAAGTTGATAGTATTGTGACCTGGTGAGTTTATGAAATAATAAGATTCCACTACTACCCTGGGCTATATTATATCTAGTGAGGGGTCTGGAGAACAAGTCTTATGAGGAGCGGCTGGGAGAACTGGGGTTGTTTAGCCTGGAGAAGAAGAGGCTGAGGGGAGACCTCATCGCTCTCTACCTGAAAGGAGGTTGTAGTGAGGTGGTGGGTGTTGGTCTCTTCTCCCAAGAAACTAGTGATAGGACACGAGGAAATGGCCTCAAGTTGCACCAGGGGAGGTTTAGACTGAATATTAGGAAAAATTTCTTTACTGAAGAGTAGTCAGGCATTGGAACAGGCTGCCCAGGGAGGTGGTGGAGTCACCATCACTGGAAGTGTTCAAAAAACGTGTAGAGGTGGCACTTTGGGACATGGTGTATTGGCATGGTGGAGTTGGGTTGACGGTTGGACATGAGGATCTTATAGGTCTTTTCCAACCTCAATGATTCTATGATTCTATGATCTTATAATATATTTAGGGCCTGAGGGCCCTGACAGCAGCTATTAACAAATGCTGGTAATTTTCTACTTAAATTTAGCACTTGTTAAAATTCCATAAAGACTCAGAAAACAATAATAATTTTCTACACTCAGAAATTAATATGCAAGTCAACATACCAAGTTGTTCAAACACATGAAGCGAATAACAGTTGTTTTTGTAATTGTAATTAAAAAATTAAACAGACATAACGAACTATTCATTTGAACACCTTAACACTGTGAAATCTGAAGTCCATTGAGGCTAAAACCCATGCCTATGTAGAGCCAGAATTTCATACCAGTTCTTTACATCAATATCTAGCACACAATGTAGTCTCTTTGTGTTGTTGTCATTCTGTATTAGAAACCGTCACAAGAAAACTAGGAAGTCTACAGAACGTTCTTACTTTATTTAGTCAAACTCAATAGGTTTGATTTTTAAGGAAAGTAAATGTTTTTTTTTTTTCCCCTGATAAATGCAGGGGGAAAAGAGTTGGGAAGCTTTCTGGAAACTGTTTGGCAAAATGCTCAACATATTTTGAAGTTCAGGATCTGCAGAAACTTCCTCCATGTTTAAGTATATGACTTACTGTTGATAGCATTAAGAGTCCATTGTTTTTTGTGTTCCACATTCATAGGTTTTCCTTTATCGTAAAAAATTTTCTATGCCAAACTCAGTTTTCTTTAATCTTTTGCCTGGCAAGAGTATACTTGAATGTCTTTTCCCATGTGCATCTGTAGCATTGAAGATCCCACAGCAGGGTAGTTCTCAGCTTTGTAAGACCTCATTGGCCCCACCATACTCTTTAGGTCTGCGTTAAGTGTTACACGAAGAGGCATCCTATTGCTTCTGATGAGATCCACACAAGAAAGTGTACTAAGGACAGTTTGTCTATGCCAAACAATAGAAGATGCTCTGAAGGAAAACAGGGTTTAGTCTAGTATTCTAAGGGGGCCATACAGCATCGTGGGGTGAGGCCTGTCAATAAATATTTATTAAATTAGGAGATTGGAAAAGAGCATCATGTACGTTGTCAGTGCTTTGACCATTGAACTCTTGATGCTAGTGGTAGTCATTGTCTTTACTCTTCTCTCTCTCCCTAGCAGAATGAGAATTATGACAGTCGTCTTTTTAATACAGCTTCAATTTAATTGGAAAATAACTGACTAATTGTATTAATCATCTTATGAATGATAATGGTTGTTTTTTCTTTCTGAGAATGCTAGGTAAGAGGTACTCGTTGGTTAACTGCATGTCTCTCTTAATTTCCTGTCTGGTGTTTGAAATAAATCCTATTTGCACAGAGTTTATTTTTTACTTTAAACTGCATATTTTTCTCCTTTGCAAATTTCAGATAGTCTTTTCCTATAATTTGAAAGACTTCTATCTTTTATAATGTTATCTATGAGTATTTGATTTGATTTGCTTTCATCTCAATAAATGAAGATAGAAATGGACAACATGGAAGAAAAAGGTAAAGTTTCTTTTTTAAAAAAAGATCCATAATCAATAATAGCTGTTAATGGTCATCTTCAGCTATCCAGTAAAAAACTTGAAATTTTTTCTTACCAAAATGAAACAAATGCTTAAAAAGTAAGAACAAAAAAGAATCTCCAGGATATAAAGGAGACATGGAGAAGTAGCATGTGAAAAAAAGATAATTTCTTAGATGTGTAAAAATTTCATTCTAAAATGGAACTTCTATTGTCCACACTTTATAGTAGGATTTTGTCTTTTTCATGTGGTAAATATTGAAAAAAATTCTACAAATAACATTCAGGATTTTGACAAATTTATCTGGTAATTTTCTGGAGAATTCTTACTGCATTGAGATTTTGTAGGCATGATTTTTTTTTTTTTAATTCTCTTGGGGATCTGTTGGTAGGTGTGTACATGAGTATGTATCAAATGTGACAAGTCTCCTTTAGCTGGGATCCTGAGTTCTGCAAATAATGACTTTTTGTTCATCTCTGCTTTTCTGCTTACCTTTCCTTTCCTTCTTCTGTTAACTAATGGTAGGAAAAGTGGGAAGCTTGCCATGCATACAGATGTTAAGAAATCTTTGCCATGACTGAAAATAGTTTGAAAGTAACAAAATTAATTGCTATCAGCAATGCACATAATTAGCAGAAAATATGACTCACTTATAGGGTAAAACTTAGAAGTATTGCAAATACATGTATTTCTCCCTGCTACTGAATTTCTAGTCCATTACTATTTTCTACTGTGAATATTTATTCAGATAATTGAAAAAAAGTAGAATTAACTTTTTTTTTTCATTAAATATAATGGGCATTAAATAGCACCAAAAATTATAAACAAAAGTAACATATTTGACAATAACATATTATGCCAAGTATGTTCTAGAACAGCTTACCTTTTGTCTAATGTAATCCATAACAATCTCACCTACAGACAGGAAAATAAAGAGCAGGCTCAACATTACTGAGTTTTATGTAAATTTAAATTTGTATTGCTTCATGTTTACTGACACAACAAGCACTCATAGTTCTTTATTGATGGATGGCTGATTATTCATGTTACTGTACAAATGTACAGATGAGTACAGAAAAGAGCAAAGCTATGCAGCCTGACAAGGGGAGAGGCTGAACACAAACAATCCTGTTGCAATGTAGTTAATGCTCCTTGTGCCACATTATGAAATATGCTTTTCTGGTTGCAAGAACAATAGCATGCAAGCCACTTTAATTTCTCTCTTTTTATCTTTTTATTGTTCTTGTCTGTCATTTATTTGATTACTATTTGAGATTCTTTCACAGGTATATTTTGTGGGCAGCAAACTCAACAGGTACATAATAAAATGGTCTGCGTATGAAAACACATGTGAGTACACGAACTTCCAAAACAAGCAACTAGTTTTGTTTCTTTGTAGTCCCACACTGTTCTTCTCTTATTGTTGATTGTGAACCTAAGTTTGTGTCATAAAGAATATGTATCGTTCATATACTGGCTTCTCTTTCTCAGTTTTACATTAATTAAGAAAATAATTTGTACAGATGGAACTCCCATGGTCACTCTCCTTTTTCTGGAAACAAAACTGGAAACATCTCCAAAGTACCTGGTTGTTAACAGGGCTGTTAGACATCACAGTGAATAAAGCATCCAGTTTCTTTTTCTTGTTCTCTCTCTCTTTTTTTTTAAAGGCTTGTATTCATAATTGGCTCCATGTACTAAACAAAATGAATTTACACTGTTCAAAAAGCAAGACAACTACTTTCTTTTGCTTTAATGTAATTCCTTTAACCAACAATTTGCACAAAAACCCCACCAACAACCAAATCAGCCCCCCCCAACCCTTAAAACCAGGCCATGAGCTAGTACATGTATATGGTAAAGCTAAAAAAGTACCTTGGTAGATAAAGATTTAAAATTGGATAGCTAATTTTTGCCCTGGAAACATATGAATTTTTATTTCAAAAAGTGATTAAAACCCATTATTTTTCACATCTATGATGGAGATTTCCCAGCCTTAACCACAGCCCCGCAAACAACTCAGCATTGTTTGCAACTTTTTGCACACAGCGGGAATGAACAACAGAAGACACTGGAAAGCATTGCTGGAATCTCTTAAACTATTGACTCTGTCTACTGACAAAGAAAGGCTTTATTCTGTTGGCAACTGCTTATCTTATGAAGTTCTTTCCTAGCACCAGAAGTTACCATTTTCTTAACTGCACCAAAGTGGAAGTGGACATGCTTTGGCTACACATGAAAGCGAATGGTTGAAAGGTGAAGTAACATTTTCAAAGTAAAGATAAACTGATCATTTTTTGTCAAAATCTGTTTAACATTCCAGGTAATATATTTAACCCATATAGTTCCTTACATCCCATTCTCTAGCATGATATTCACATACTTTCAAAACAATTTACAAAGCATTTTCACTAACACTCATTTTAACTAGCATCTCTTGTGCATTTTTTTCTTTATCTTGTTACAGGCAGAAGGTGTACAGCAAAGTGCCTTACTTCAGCATATTTTCTTGTCTGTCTTTGTTTTGGCATGTTTATACACTGCTACATTCAGCCCAGCAGCTAAGAAGACCCTGTGAGGGTCCTTCCTTTTATTATTTTTTGCTGAGCGGATGTGATTTTTCCCAATAATGAAACATTCTGTTACAATAAAAGAACATAACTGTCAAACCTCAGACTTTAATTAATCTAGACTACAGACATCCAGAGAACTCATGGAATTTTTCAAAGTACTGAGAACCAGAAATTGTTTTAAAATTCCATATCCCTATGCTTAAAATCTAGAATGAGGATGGGAGTGTGTATTTTGGCTTTCTCTGAGTAACCTGTCTAGCTGAGGAGCCATATCGCACCATAATGCAGTACTTGCAGTTTCCTGATCATAGAAGGATTTTTATCCAGATGACTAGCATTTTTGTAGCAATGCTGAAAGATGATGAAAGTCTGAGTAGTTGAAGCTATCTCATTGATGTTACTGGCAATCTAATGACAGAAATTTTAATTTGAATACTGCTTTGCATGGGTTTAGTGTAAACAGGTTTGATTTATTTGTATGAAGGAGCTACGCATGACCTGAAACACCTGTAAGAAGCCTCAATGTCTTGACATTTTCAGATGGAGAGCTCATTGATCTTTACCTTCTTATTTTTTTCAGGTTTGTGTTGGAGTAAGAATCTTGGGGTGGAAAGGTAGACTATTGGTGTCAGTTAGTTTGTTGTGATGCTGGCTATGATGTTTGTTTTATTGCCAATGATGTTACAGATCGCATTGTTTCTTAATGATAAGATCTTTCATCAGCATCAGTTATGGCTCATGCTATTCTTTGCATATTCCTCTGGTCAACACCTACATTGTGGTCCTCACGCTTGGCTTTGGAATTAGTTCCTCCTCCTTTAACTCACACTATGTAAGGAAGTGGATTATGAATAGAATGACCTTTAACAAATGAATTATGATCACAAACTTTAAAATGTTTACAGTATTTTTAAAATCATGATACACTGTTTCTTGATCACAGTTGCTATTTTGATAGTCCACGTGTTTTTATATTTCCATAGATGAAAAGGAAGCTCCTTAGCTGAGCAATGACAGGAATTTCTCCCTCATTGTCTGCATTTCAGAGACTTTTAAAGACATCACTGGTATCCACTCAGATCTGTTCTATGCCATTGACAAAGACCAATTTAAAGAAATCTGTAAAAAAATTGAAACTAAACAACACGAATTATGCCAAAAAAGGAAGAATATTTTCTTGCTTTCATGCAGTTTTTTACTTGCACCTATACGTTGAAGATAATTAAAATAATAATTAAACTGTAGTCTGAGAATCTAATAGCACCAGGTAGCTGCTCTCAGTTCAGCTGAATGTTATTTTTCACGTTTTATGGCAACCATGGTAGAGTAAAATTTTCTATTACACCTTAAGTATTTCAATAGCAGACTGAATTAAAATGTTGAGTCACATCTTCAATGCCTCAGCTGAGTAACAAGAGACACAGTGGAAAAAGAGCAGATTGACTGCTCTTCAACAATGTTCCCAATCTCAGATCACAAAAAAAATTCCCCTTCAGTTTTCAGGTTTCATATACAACAGTATGTGAGTAACTGGGCTTTTTGAGCAGGTCTTTATCAGCCCTTAAATCATGTCTCCATAAAACGCATCCTGCAGGAGTGTAATAAGACCAGAAGATTCCAGCCCAACCAACCATTCCATAGCCAGGAACTAGAACCTGCTCTGCAGATTAGACTAACTGAGACAGAGACAAAACCAGTTTTTTTCCCAGCTAAAGACTTTCAGCTGCACTGAAAAGTGCTAACTACACTATCAAACTCTCAGAACTCTTAGGCTTGTCTTTTATTGGTCTTTAGATGGCTTTGAACAATTCACATCTTAGCTAAGGGTATGTCCCTCTTCTAAACTCCCCCTTAACCTCCCATCAAATGTCTGCAATGAGAGATTTTTAAGGTTACCATGATGATTTTTGGGGCCATATGTGGAATGTTTTTTTGTGTGAGAAAAACAGGTTTATGACAGTCTTCTAGTGAAACATAGCAATCAAGTTATGGAAACTGAAACCCACAGCTGAAATAGGTAAGAAATTTATAGTGAGGAACTACAGAGAAACCATTAAAGCTATGATAATATGCAGAGAACCTTTGGGAAATGATCATGAATGTAATTGTAAAGTACAATTGGAATTATATCTCCAATTACATTGTGATGTAATTTATTCACACAATATTGTATTTCTTTTTTTCCAGTCTCAGCCAAGATCCTCTGAACTTTATTTTTGCACTCCTCTCTTAGTCTATAATGGCTTCTTTATCAGGTGAAGACTAGCTCTAAATATTGCTGCTCTTTTTTTCTTCCTATGTAACATTTCTAAGACAGGTTCTCCTTCCTCTATCTTCATGTAAAAATCTTATGCAGGCCTCCATCATGCTGTAGTAGCTGTTGTCAGGCTTTAGCAAATGAAGTGCTGCATCATTAATATTGTTCAAACAAGGGCTAGCTACAGGAATCATTTTCCCTTCTTATTGCTTTGACTACATCACGTATATTCGCAACCATTACCTGCTCCTCAGTTTGCACTGTATGTCTTGAAAGTAAAGGCAAATCTTTTCCAAGTTGGTTCTTTGCCTCCCCGCATGATCAGTTATTCCTTGAGAGTATGCTGGTGTCAGTTCCCTCTTTTACTCTGTTCATAGCAACAGATTTCATAATTCTCCACTTTATCTTTGTTGGAGACAGCGTGTGAGAAAGACCTATGGCAAGACTTAAGCAGGGGAGGCAGACAGCTTTCAGACGTGTCTTTAAAGTATTCTTTCTGACATAAGATTATGTTTTCTTTTTTAAAATAACCTGGCAAATGGTGAGGAGGACTTCCTGTGGTAATAAAGAGTACGGTCTCACTGTACTCTTCTTACTTGTCTTTACCCACTTAATTTATCTCCTATTAAGTTCCATGTGCTCAAATACCAGATGAAAGAGAGACAGCTGACAGAGAACCTGGGCATTTCATGCTTTTGCGGTAATGGATAGATTTGGTTGGCACACTTGGAGCTTAGATGAGCAAAACTATGGTTTGGAGATCTGGTAGTCAAATTCCATTCAGGGGAAGCTTACGCTTATAGTTAAATAGTACATTCAGTACCTTTCACTATTGACGTTTTCATAAAATATATCGTTATGCTTTTATGCTCTTGATCAAAATTGTCCATGCAGTTAAGTTTTGCCAAAAGATGTCCTCTACTGTAGGGAGCACTCCCTTATTACGACAAACCCCAAAGGACTTGTTCCATACCAGTTTTTGTGGTTCTTCCACAGTTCTTCATTTCCCATTCTTTAGAGTTTTTCCTTCTTCCATGTAATTGACCTCGAAAGCCTATATGCTTGAACAGAAGGAGGCTCCTGTTTAAACTGGTACCAGAAAGCACAGGTACTAACTGGCAGCTTCTGCACTATGCAGTAACCTCAGCACTGTGAAACACCATGCTTCAGCCACTTACTCGCCTGTGAATCTGGCAAGAGAGAAGCTAAGGGGCAGTAGGTCAACTGGGACAATACTATGAGTAGCAATAATTGTCTTTCTGTGCTGGGTTTTTGCTTTAATGATTGAAAGGCTGGAGAGATGATGGACACAAGGAGCTGAAGGGCCAACCGACTTCCCAAAGTATTCCACAAATGTTTATAAATCAAATTACTGTGAAGAAGGCCTGTGTGCTATACAGCTTTGCAAATAATTGACTCCGCCAGTCCATGGAACAGGAGTTCAAACCTTTTCCAAGGCAAGTGCTGAAAACAACCACCTTGGGTGAACACGGACAGTGAGCTCAGATCTTCCACATGCCTGGCAAGTGCTTTAATCACTAAGTTACTGTTTGAAGGAGCATGCCTGGCAAGTGCTTTAATCAGTAAGTTACTGCTTGAAGGAGCAGAAGAAGGAAGGATGTCATCAATGACACTCATCCTTATCAATACTTAGATATTTCCATGCATACAGATGTTATAAAAAGTAAGTGCTGAGTTCTAGAATGTTTGAAGCTGCAAATCCTGATCTGACCTACATACCTTATTGTACTGAGAGTAATGTGCTTCAACTCCAAAGAAGGGAAAAAAACCCCAACAAACAAATTATGAAAAAAAGACCATCAGAGAGCCCTTCTTTGAAGAAATTAATACTAGCCAGCCTATGTGCCAGCCTGATGGACATGCTTGTTCTCCCGAGTGCTTTCTGAGCTTAGTTCTTCCTCATTCACCTAACTCAAAGCTCAGATTTGTTGTGATTAGCCATGAGTATAGTCTCTGTTGGATGATGGGTCTTGCCCTCAGTGTGATTGTCAGGCAACTGCTCTAATGGTTTGTATGCTGAAGATAAATTAAGTCAGGATAAGGGTCTGGAATGGCCAAGAAAAGTGACAAAAAGTCACTTGGAATAGTGGCACAGTTGGAGGGGAAGAGTTATTTTCTTTCGCCTCTTTTAACCCATGCATTGTGCTGAAAGGCAAAGCTCTGGAAACAAACTCTGGCATGGCACCAGTAATTTCTTTGCACTTCTTTTTAAAATGTCCCTGTTGGCAACTCTTCTTAGCTATTTGCCTTCTACCATACATATGCATCCTCTGTGCGTGTACATTTTCCACAACACAGTGTCAAGAATAATGAGCCAAACCTACTATGAAGCCACCACAGCAGCAAGCATCACTAAGCCTGGATCCACTGCTGGCCGTGTCTCCCCCGCCCCTCCAGCACCTTTCTAAAGTGGATGAAGTGACTTCAGGCTCCTGAAGCAGCACGGCCAGTCCTGCATGGACAAAACTCTTCCTTAGTGTGTGGGAGAAATCTAAACAAATACTGAAATGTTTCTTGCAAGAACAAAGTTTGTGTAGTTGATACCTGCACATCACCCTCAAACTGGGATGAACGTAATTTCAAACGAAAACTCTGAAAACACCGATTTTAAACGGGTTTCTAGTGCTCCTTTATTCATGACGCTCGTTTCTCCACGAACCCCCGCCAGCGTCCCGTCTCCTCA
>NW_010520029.1:0-4796 GCF_000687285.1 Phaethon lepturus
ATTTCTGGTGACCTGCATCCCCCCTCCCCCCGCCCCGGTCCCCATACACACCCTCACTCCTGGGTCTTGGGAAGCGCAGCCTGACAGCATCACTAATGTAATATTCAAAGAAAGCTCCATTTACATGGATCATGCATTATTAATATATTTAAATACAGCCCCCCTCTCGCCTCCCCGCTCTGTGCAGACCGTGCCAGCAGCAGCGAGGAAGCTGCAGGGAGTGGAGGGGTGCCGATGCGGTGCCGGCGCTGAGAAACAGCCACATTAATTCCACTGATTTCCCCAGCCTAGAAACCTTCCTCCCCTCCAGCCCCTTCCCCACCTGCCACTTTCCTCACCCCGTTGTTTTCCTTTGGGAGGTGGCTGGCTTTCGGGGCATCCAACCCACAGGCATGTAGGTTTGTCAGTATGAAGCAAGCTGCCTTCATTGCTCTTCCCCCATCAAAAACTACGACACCGAGGGAAGAACTGTGGATGCGTGGCCTTTCCTTCTCTTCACCCAGCTCCAGGCAAAGTGGGTATTTGGGAATATGCTGTCTGACCCGCTGTGCCGGTGCAAAGCTGAGCTGTGGAGCAGAAGCTGCTTGGAGGGTAGAGAGGGCGTTTGGGAAAGGGGGGCATACAGAAGTGTAGTTTTTGCTGAGAGGCAGCTTGCGGTTAAAATCAGAAAGGTAAAAAACACAGGAAGAGAAGAGGGGGAAGGCAGGAGGGAGGGAAACGTAGCTGTGATGATGTCCGTGATGTTTGTTCCTACCTGGGTCATGTCAGAAGCCAGATGCAGCTCCAGGCAGGGTGCAGCTGCTTCATCTGACCCTGTTAAAGAGTGGTGGAGCGCACTGCTTACCTGGGAAAAAAGCTAGTGGTCACATCAGGGCCTGTTGAAACCTCCCAGTGTTGTCAGCAGCTGTGTCAGAAAATATCAGCACATTTGCTGAGAGAGACCCGGTTGCTCTCTCCCTCACCCTAAATATTGTGGGTTTTTCTTTCCTTCGTCCCCTGCAAGTGCAGGGCTGGGCTAAGTTGTTTCTTATGTTAGTGTGAGGGGGGCAGAGGACATGCAGGGAACACCTCTGTTCTCACACTCTCGTGAGCTGATGAGAGGCACCCAGCTCTGACAAAGGGATGTGATGTCCCCCAAACACACTTGCATCCCTCACCCATGCCTGGGTACCAGAGCAGGACAGGAGCACCTTAGGTGCAGGGCAAGTATGCTCCAGGAAAATATTCCTTTTTCTGGCAACAGAGGAGCTTTTGCTTTTCTCCTCCGTGGAGGAGCAGAGCTGTCCTGAACAGTGAGGGATCCCAGGCTGCTAGCAGGTATGTGGAAAGCTGTAGATCCCCTGGTAGCACCGTGGGTTTTGCTGGTGGGAATTCCCCAGGCTGGTCCCGATGCTGAGTTACAGTGGGTGCTTGAGCTCTCCTTGGGGGTCACCCAGTACCTTGTGAGCAGGGGCAGAGTTTGGTGTCCCCCGATGCCTTTCCATGTGGGAAAAGGGGTGACCAAGGATGTGGAGTTGAGCCCCTGAAGGGAGGCAGGCTGAATGCATGGGAGCCAGTTCCTGTGCCGGGGCGGGGGGGGCGGTGAAGTCCTCTCTTTGGGCTGGAAGGGGGTAGTGCAGAGCTCAGGGAGCAGACCAAAGGGCTGTGACCCACCTCCAGCCCTTTGTCTCTGCTGGGTCAGGATGGGTTTCCTGCAGCTATGAACCAGATGACGGCTGTATTTAAAGTCCCAGATGAGTCAAGCTTAGCACTTTGGAGGTGACAGTGACTGTGGGACTGCTGTTGTATTTGCTTCAGTTGCGAGACGGTCTGGCAGCAGTTACAGCTTCACTTTAGCAGAACTACATTTGTGTCCTGGCTTTCCTGTGGTCCCCAGCTGGTGTTAGTTTTGTGGCTTGTTTTGTCATTCCCTGACATCCTCTTTAAGGGATGTCAGCAAGTTCTTTGGGTTTCCTGGGAGCTTGGGTGTACCTAGCCATTGCCTGAGATGAACTGCTTTCCTCATGGACAGGACTGACCAAATAATTTTCTGTCACTGAGGAGAAATGACCTCATTTGCTCAACACTCAGAAGCCAAGAGGAAACCCAGTTCCAACTGACCAGCTGAGGTACAGAAGGAGGGGAGGGCAGTTAAAAAAAAAACTCTTTCCACGGCATTTTAAGGGGTGGGAAACAAGCTGTTAAGAGCCAGGTTGAGGGGAATGACTTGGTAGATTTGGTGCCTAGGTGTTGCCTCTTGCAGAGAGTCTTTAAGGTTCCCAGGCAGCCCTGGTTTGGGTAGACACAGTAGCTACGTGACACCTTATAGCATAGCACCAAATGCCATGGAGATAGACAGAGGATTAAAACCCTGGAGAAGAATCTGTCCTGCTGTTGAAGGTGAGGGCCATCCATCCTCCTGCGCTGACCCAACTAATGTGCTGGGGCTGTTCCTTCCTGTCTACGGTCATGCTGAGGAGTGCATCTCCAGCTTTTCAGCCCTTCAGTGTAGAATTTTGTTCCAGGCGATGCTTTGGGCAGCTGATGGCGCTATATGGATTTTCCAGAGGTGAGAAGAGTTGTCTGGGGCAAAGAACCCATGTTCTTACCTACACAGAGACACCCACACAAAGTTAACACCTCTCTGGTTTTGGTAATCTGTAGGGGAAGGACTGTTTGCAAGAAATTGTGTGTGGTTTTAACTCCTCTGTGTGTCAGTTAGTCTGATAGCAGAAAGATGGAGAAAATCCTGTTGTGAGGAAGGGTCATCAGTAACATGATTTGAGGAGGGGATCACAGAGAAGGAGGAGGGGTCCCTAGCTCTTCCACAAATGGCCTGTGGGGAAATCCCTTCCCCTCTGTAGACCTCAGGACTCACCTCACTTCTGAATGGCTTTGGTGATAAGCTAATCACCATGGAAGGCACTTATAGATGTGCAGACTGTGTCTCAGGATGGTGTACAGGCTAACAGTTGCCTTAAGGCAAGGTGTCATAAGTTTGTATTCATCCTTTCCATGGCTCATGCACTCGGTCTGTAGACCAGGCAGGTCAGAGCTGCCTGTGTATTTTTAGATTACTACGACGGCTCCAGGAGCTATCCTTCCTCTGAGAACATTGGTTTATGCATGAGAACATGTATGTTTGTGGACAGGGAGAGAACCATTTTCTGCTAGGCTTTGTCTATCCTATCCTTTTGTATGCACAGGTTACATCTGTGTGTTCACAAACGTGTGTGCATGCGTGTCATTCCCTCCTTCTCAGCTTTGCCTGTATTATCCATGTGTGTGTGTTCCTGTGTGCATTTGTGTATGTGCCTGTGTGTGATGCAGGTAATTGTACATGGGTTTATTTGTGGAGCAAGCACATGTGTATGTATGTGTATATGCAACTTTTCCATCTCTTGGACTTGATGTCTCTTCTCAAGGTGTGTGAGCATGTAAGTGTTCGTAGTTGTGTGCCATGTTCAGCTGGAGGACATCCATCCTACCTGTCCATGCATCTTCTCCCCACCTCTCATGAAGCTGCTTCTTCCTCTCCCTGGGGAGACGTCCTGTGCTTTAAGAGAGAGTCTTGAGTTGTATTACCTGGTGCCCCATGTATGAAGTGAGTTAGCTTTCCTGACATCTGTGCACATCTGTACATCTGGAAACTTCAAACCTTGAAGCACAAGGGAGGCCCAATTCATGTTATTTCCAAGGCTTTAGTGAGACCAGTCTGGAAAACCTGGCATTCAAACCTGGGTGCTACACTAGCTGAAGGAGGGTGATAAATTGGAAGGAATTCAGAGAAGAGCAACAAAAATAATGAAAGGGCTGGAGGGACTTATTTATGAGGAGGGAATAAAAGAAGTAAATATGTAGAGCTTGGCTAAATGATGACATGGTAACTGTTTACAAGTATTTGAGGTCTGTAAACACCAAGAAAAGGAAGAGATTATTTAAGGTGGCAAAAAATGGGCAAAGTCAGAGGTATGGGGTGAGGCTGAGCAAAGGGGAGAATATTTGACTGGCTCTGAGAATACATGCAAGCTTCCTGGTGTGAGCGCTTAGACCGACTATGAAATAGTCTGGCAGGTTTATGGAGATGCAACTGCTTGCAGCAAGGAAACACAAGGTGGTGAAAAGGGGTGGAGGGAACAAGCTAGACTTGTCCAGTGGCGGAGGTGGAGTGATCTGCAAGGCCTCTTCTTCATATGCCGCATTGCCAGGAAAATTTTGAGAGATGTTGGACTGTCTTTCACCTTTTATTGATTCCCTGTCTCACAGCTGGGGAGAACCTGCAGACACAGTTGTTGCGGGAGCAGAAAGGTGGTGCAGGAGGAATGAGTAAAAGGAGACTGATGGAGGTGGAGGACATTATTCCCTCCATCTCTCCATCCTCTCTGTCTGGAGAGGTAGTCTAGGAAGCAACCCCATAGGAAGTGCCTGTAGGTGAAAAGGGGCTTTACTGCAACAACTTTCTAGAAGGGTACAGGCTGAACCTACCAAAGTGAGCGGTTCCCGCTTTCCAGATGAAGGAGGCTTGGCATGGGGACAGTGGGGTCAGGAGGATCAGACTTCTCTCCTCTGACTTCCTAGTCACAGATGGTCCAGAATTGGGACAACAAGGTCAGAAAGATTAACACCTCTCCTTTTCCCCCCATTGCAGTCACAGGCCAGGAAAATTGAGTCAGATGATAATAAAAGGATTAGTGTGGAAAGGCTGCCATGAATAGTGTGATAGACAGGTCAGGGAAATGGAAGGGAACTCATGGGGGCTGGCCTTGTTACAGGCAGTCTGGTGAAAGGGCTCAGTGTTTATCAACAGGGAAAGAGGA
>NW_010520029.1:4827-15729 GCF_000687285.1 Phaethon lepturus
GCACAAGGCATTGAGGGGGCTAGCACTCAAGCACAGATGTTATTCCCAGCAAGGATCTGTACTGAGATGACTGCTTGAAATGGCCTCAGACCTCCTTCCAGCTTTAGGGCAGAGAGGAAAAAAAAAATCCTTATTGGAATGGGCTCTGTTGTTTGCTCCCTTGTCCATCCATCTCCAATATGATCTAATGCACCAAAATGATATTGTTACTTATAGGTGCTATTTGCCTGTGACTTCTGAGTCAACCTGGCTATGGAAAGCCATAGGAATATAAGAAGGACCCTACTGAGCCAGGTCTGAGATCCTTCCAGTCCAGTATCTCCAACAGTGGCTGAAAGAGGGAAGAGTATAAAGACGGGACAACTGTGTAGGAGCACTTCCTCTGAACACTCTTTTAGCCTCCAGTGACGTGTGGCTGAGGGACCTTGTGCTAGAAGATCTGTTGTACACTTCATAGGCCTCTACGGATTTGTTTCTTCCCTGAATTTTTCCAGGCAATTTTTGAAGTCAGGTAAAGTTTTAGCATCCGCAAAATCTCACGGTAGGAAGCTCTGCAGCCTAAACATGCAGCGTGCAATGCAAGACCTCTTCTTGTTTGTCTTGAACCTGTTACTTTAATTTCCTTGTGTGGGAAGAGACAGTTACCACCTGTCCCCTCTACCCTTCCTGTCTCATCCATGGTTTTATAGACCTGTCTCATTTGTCTCTCATGGTCTCTGTTGTCTCTTTTCCATTAGCCCTTCACCTTTCATCTTTCTGCATCTATCAGCTGCCTCTTTCTTGGCTACAGCAGTGCGGCTTTGTAGTGACAGAAGGACATGGGGCATTGCTAGGTGGGAAGTGAAACTGCAGAGATGAGCTGTGCCAGGTCTCACAGAGGTGAAGACTTTTGTGTCAGCTGCAGTGGCATTGTGTAGAAGCAGATGGGCAAAAACTCTGGAACCAGTTGAGGGTGCCCTTCGCCATCAAGACAGGACTGTGCAGGATCCTAGGAGGCTTGAAAAATAGGAATGGGAATGTTGAAGTGGACATCAGGATGTGGGGATAGCTTCTCTGAGTGTGGGCCATAGTGGTCAGCACAGGCAGGAGTGGGACTTGTCAATAAAGAGCAAGTGAGGGAATTGAAAGGCCAGAGGTGATGGAGATCTGATTTGGGCTCTGACTGAAGGACGTTCAGATAAGCAGATTGATGGTGGGACAGCCTGTAGAGATGAGGGTCTTGGGAACATACAGATTGGATATTCTGCTGCTGTGATCGGCAGTAGAGGGGAGTGGGAAGGGAAGGCAAGAGGACATGGACTGCTTATGAGGAGGTTCTCAGGCCTAAGCACGGCACAGGGACACCTTGACCCACTTGAAAGAGATACCCAGGAGTCAGAGCTCCCAGGTTGGGATTAGGCTCTTCTACGGCAAATAGAGAGATTTAATTACAAAACCCTTGCTGAAATTAAGATTTTCTCATATTTCTTGACTAGCTGAGACCCTCAGCCAGGTGATGGAGAAAATGAAAATGAAACATCAGCCATCTTTTGTGTGGTCTTCAAACAGAAAAGGTTCAGAGGGAGAAAACAGTCTCATGCCGGGAAGAAAAAGGCCCTGGTGGGGTGCTACAGCCTCCCAGTATTAGAGGGTACAGGGAAAGAAGAAGGTGCCCTCAGTAGCCCTTATGACATTTTCTACAGAGGAAAACTGTTCTGAGTAACCTTTGAATTAAGGGCTGTAGGGGACTGTGGTGAGTGGTGGAAAGTCTGCTTAGATGTTGTCAAAGGTGACCTGGGCCAGGACAGGCAGCAGGAAGAGTGAGGGACAGTACTGTCAGCAAGGAGAGGAGATGAGGGGAGAGGTTTGGTGTGAAGGAAGGGGCAAGGGGTGAAGGCAGAAAGGCCTGAACAGCATCAGAAGGAGAGACAGTGGTGGCGAGAGCTCTATAGCAGCCATTTATGCCTCAAGATTTCAGTCTCTGCACCCCACTGGGTACCTCTCATGGGACAAGAAGCTCTTCTCCAGTCCCAGCAGCCTGTTCCCAGCTTGGTCACACCACGGGACAGTGCACCTGCCTCGCTGTTCCTTACAGACTAAGGGAGGTGGTGGGACATGTTTATACACACCATGTGTGTATAAAGCTTTTCTGCCAGTAGTCAAGTGTGGAGGTGGCAAGGGAGGAGGTATCTTTTCTGCCTCCCCTCTCACTTTCTGTCCTTTCCTTTCTTCCATCTCCTCCCTCATGCTGGTTGTAACCTTTCTTCCCTTCCTTGTCTGCTCACCTAACACCAGCTGTGTCTTGTGTCTCTGTTTGTTTTCCTTTAATCCATGCGATGGATCAGTGACAGACCCCGACCGTAATTTTTTAAATCAAAGCCTTTTATCTTGACTTGAGCAAGGTCAGGGGAAGCTTCTTAAGGCATCGGTTGTATTTTCTATCTCTGCCTCAGAGCAACTTAAAGGATGGCTCAACAGGATTAGTAGAAAGCAGAAGATTGGACAAATGGATTTGGCAGGGGCTGGCTGGTGGGCCTGGGGGCTTGCTGTGCTGGAAAGTGGGAAAGCTGGGCTCCGTCGGTGCCTGCTGCCCAGGGCCTCTGGGCACGTGAAGGCAGCTGGCCTGCCGCTGGGCACAGTCCTGACGCTGCCCTGGGAGAGAGCGGTCTCGGCCGGCAGCACCGCTCTTGCTGAGCAAGGCTGCCCAGCGCCGGCCGGGCGCGTTCGGGCCGAGGCGCAGGGGATATCGCGCCATGCTTCAGGGACCACTGCCCCCAGCGCAAGCCTCTCCGCAAAGCCCAGAGGGACACGCTGATCACGACGGAGCTACGTACAGCCGGGATAGTGTGGGTCAGGCCTCAGGAACAAGTCAGGATGCCATTCCCTGCGGCCACAGGTCCCCATGGCAAGCATCCCACTCCCTCCCCAGCCTGCTGGGCACTGATGGAGGTGTGAGGTCTAGAGGCACTGCCGTTAGGCTCTGCTTGGCTTGGCTTCTTCTGCTTCCCTCCTCCCCTGTTCTGTCTTGTGCTTTTGCAAGTGCATGTTCTAGAAGAAAGTGTCAGGTTTGCGGGGTGACAGAAGGGCAGCAGGTCATACGCGAGCTCTTCGCACAGCCTTGCCGGCACGCGGTGCAGCCCCAACCAGTTTGCGGCCCTTGCTCCCCCGGCTCCCCTCGTCTCTCCTGGGGCGTCTCCTCCCTGGGGAGCGCTTGGCTCTGCCTGGGGTGGGAGAGGGTCTGCACCCGGCTGCCTGTTCACTTGTGATGACTAAGGTGATCTGACCTGCGCACCCAGCCACCAGCCTGTGCCAAGAGGGGCCCGTCCCTTCCCCACCGCACGGTGGGTCTGTGATGAGTCCATTTGTACCCTGATCCTGCTGGTGACTGCTTCCCTCCTTCACCTGAAGCCCCTCTCTCCTGTACCGCGTTCTCAGTGTACTGGCGCTCTGTGTTCAGAAAGGAGGCTTGTGAGGACCATCTTCCCTGTTCTACTCTACACGGGCTACTACAGCCCGCTCCTCATCAGGCAGACACCCCTCCTCACACACCATGTTCAAGGGCACACACCCATCGTGTTATCCTGTGTGCACACATATGGCAGATGAACACTTGTGAATCGAGCGTTCAAGGGACTGGAGAATCACACAACCTTGGCCTTGCTTTCCCAAGCCTCCCAGAAAGATGGGATGGCTGGGTTAGCCAGAGACATGGCTGGTCCTCCCCAGAGCAAAGATTTCCCTCACTGTCATCCTCTCATTAGAAGCCCTTCTTCTCCCAAGCAGATGAAGGGTCTCTCTGGGATCCAGTTTTCCCCTTGCTGTCCTCCTGCACGAGTCTGGCCGCACATCCCAGTACTTGGTTTTGATCTGGAGCACCCCAGCCCCTCAGCTTGTGCTGCCCATGGGGGAAGCTCACACCGTTGCTGCACAGAAGAGGATTTGCATGCATGGTGGGGGAGAGACAGCCTGGCCTGTTTATTCTTAATGCTCCGTATTATCTCTATTAATAATGCCACCTCTGCCTCACATGCTAATTAAGGCTGAAGACTGTTAATGTAATAGGGAATTTGGGCAGAGACCACACAAGACTGGCTGGATTAAGTTAACCTTATGGACTGTTAATGGATCTCCTGGAGGGGCATTTCTGCCTAATGAGAATTCAACTTGAATGGTAATCAGGGGCTGGGCTCTCCACATGCCCAGCAGAGCCGGAAAGCTGATGAGGCTGCAGGGCAGGACATGGGAAAGGCATTGGCAGGAGCTGCTCATGAAGCTGAGGAGGGGAGAGAAGGGTGCAGGACTGGGGGAGAGACCCCAAGCTGAGGGAAGGGTGAGGGAGTAGTGATGCTGGTGGTGCTGCACAGGGGAGAGCCCCGAACAGGCACTGAGGCTTTTTGTGGTGGGCATTTAAATATTAACACAAAGGGCTATTTTTCCTGGTCATGGTTGCCAGCAGTGAAAAGGTCACCCAAACTGCCATGGGCAGGGCTTCTCTTTAGGGAAAAAAACCTGGGAAGATCCAGGCCTTGCTCCTGGAGACCTGCACCGTGTGTTGTGGCTGCTGCTACTCGGCGGATCAGAGAACAGGACTTTCCCAGTCTGTCTTGTACGGTGTGGGGAAAATGTTGGGAAGGGATCTGGCACCGAGCAATCTTACGTGTAAAGAATACACTGTCTTGCTGGTGAGCAACAGGATGAGAGGCTGGGTCTCTGTTCAGAAGAAACCTGGGGACAAAATTGAACTTAGAGGCTAGGGTTTCAGCATATAAGATTCGGTGAAGTTTGGGGATATCACAGATTTGGGATTGCCTTTGAGGCAAAACAGATGACGCTTAAGTGTTAGGATGCATTTTCAAGGCAAAACTGTATGATCCTGGGCTTGGATGAAACTGGGTCTTGCTGGGAGCCTGCGAAGCCTTCCAGGGAAGGTCTGCATATTTTCACATCTGGCTCTTGTGTGCTAGTTTTGTCCTCCAGAGGGAATAGGTGCGGAGTGCGATATAGGGCAAAAGCAAAGCCTGAAATGGAGGCCAGTTGTTTGCGTTTCAATTTGGGGAGTTGAGTAATTTAGATCAGCCCTATAACAAACAAGTAGAGCTCATGGTAGGGTGTTGGGGAGGAAGGTAGTGATCTGCAGAATTGGTTAAAAGAATAAAGAAATGTCTTTGGGGTTTTCTTCTTGCTCAAGTCCCACTGCCCCTGGAGGTACTCCAAGTGGGCAGGCTCCATGCTTTGGATCCTAGCCTGGAGGTTACTCAGTACATGTGGGATCTGGCCAAAGGTTTAGCCTTCTGATGTGGGAGCAATGACAGAGCAGCTAAGATGTGCTGCTTTGGCTCCAGAGGTGTGAGTTTGAGCTGCGCTGACTGCAATTTGTGCGAAAGATTTCTCACACCAGACACAGCTGTAGGTGATTCTGGCTGGGGAATTGAAAGTCAGACAGGTATCGCTGTAGCTGCAGGAACCTCTCTATATTCCTGGCTACAGGGACTGCTGTCTCCTAACTCTCTTACCTTGAGCTGCCTTACCTGAGCTCTGTCAGCTTTAGGTGGCCCATGGCTTGGATGTGAGCCATGAGTCTAGTCTGTAGTGCTCAGGGTTTGTGGGTGGAGGTTTGTGGGCTTGGGTGAAAGTTTGTGTGTTTTTGATGGGGTGGAAATGGGTGACAAGGACTTGGAAAGGGAATAGGTCCAGTTCAGGTTGCCCAGTGAGGTTTTTCTTCACTTTCTGTCTCTTGGTATGGGAAGATACCAGGGAACTGCAAAGAAAGGAGTTCCCTTGCTGTGTGTTGATGTGTGGGAGTTGGTTCCCAGGGCAGAGCACACTGCTGCCAGTGAGCGAGGGGAACTGATGGAAGGCGAGAAAGGAAAAGCAGAGACCAGGAAGAGAGGCAGTGCAGGAGCGAGACAGACTGTTCCACCCAGAAAGGGATCCCGTCCCTGCAAACCTGTATGCACGCAGGGGTGCACGCAGCACGTGCACACTTACCGTAGTTTTGTGCTGTACTCATAGCATTGCTTTCAGAAAGATGCTCACGACAAGAAAGTGAGGTGCTGGAGCATGTCCAAAGAAGAGCAACAAAGCTGGTGAAGGGTCTAGAGAACAAGTGCTATAAGGAGGGGCTGAGGGAACTGGGGCTGTTTAGCCTGGTGAGAAGGAGGCTCAGGGGACACCTTATCACTCTCTACAACTACCCAAAAGGAGGTTATAGAGAGGCAGGTGTCAGTCTCTTCTCCCAAATAACAAGTGATAAGATGAGAGCAAACGGCCTCAAGTTGTGCCAGGGGAGGCTTAGATGGGATATTAGGAAAAATGTCTTCACCGAAAGGGTTGTCAAGCATTGGAACAGGCTGCCCAGGGAAGTGATTGTCACCATCACTGGAGGTATTTAAAAGACATGTAGATGTGGTACTTAGGGATATGGTTTGATGGTGGCCTTGACAGCGTTAGGTTTCTGTTTGGATTTGATGATCTTAAAGGTATTTTCCAATCTAAATGATTCTATGATTCTATGCTCACTCTGCAGGTGTGCAGTAACACACTGGTGTTATTTATGCACAGAGGCATAAATGCTGCTGCACACACACCAGACAACCCATAGAGGACACATAGCTCCCTATGACACCTCACAAATGGACCGATGTTTTCAGCATAGAACAGGTTCGCACACATACGCACTGCTCACCCTATAGTACAGCACTTGGATGCACACACATACACATATACGTTCCATACATTGACACCTGGAGTCCAGTGTCCACAGCAGGCACATGCACAACACCAACACACAGATGCTCACCAGAGGCCACACATTCCTGCACACCCATGTGCACACATGACACCACGTTGTCCATGTTGCCCCCTTTCAGCATTATCCCATGCAGATGGACTCACTTATGGCAACACTGACACACACATGTGTTTTTGTGTCTTCCAGGTCTCCTTGCTTGCCAGCACAAAACTTGCATGTGAAGACAAGGCAAAACACATCCCTTCGAGATGAGCAAGGTGAACACCACACCGACATACACGTGCAAACACATACAGCATCGCCCTTGGCTCCTGCTTGCCTTGTTTTTGCTCTCCCTGTTCCTTTCTTTAGCCAGTCATGATGCTTCTTCCATGCCCCTGAAGCACAGGAGCAGGTGGTTTGGAGGTCAGTTTAGGATGATGGTTCCCTTTTCCACTAGTGGCTCTCTTCATCTGCTTAGCTCAGTGCTAAGTATCTCACAGGCTTCCTTGCCTATCCACACACAACATCTCTGTGTTACCTTTCAGCACCTATTAGAAATCATGAGTCCAAAAGCCTCTTTAAACTGCCTTCATGACCGTACTTTAACCCAAGCAGCACTTCAGGCCATGGTGGCTTTTCCAGATTCAGCAGCATCTGTTAGCTTTGACCAAATGAGGCAACTCCATCTCCACTTTGCTCTGTACATGTGCCTTGCGGAGACCCAAAAGGCTCCCTCTCTTACTTGTCCCCTTTCAGCCTGCATTATTCATTTCCCGTAATGCACAATGGATGTTTGTGGGAAGAGGCATGCAGGTACAAAGGAGCATAGTGCTGAGGAACAGGCGCTCCGAGCAAGATGAAATTGCCTGGGTGCACGGACCGAGTTTAACTGAGAGGAAATTTTTAGTCCTTCAAAGTAATTCTGAAAAGTGAGTGGTGGCAGTGGTGGAGGTAGAGGGGGAAAAAAGGGTGGTTTGGAGGGGTTGAGGTGGTGGTGGTGGCTTTCCCACATGTTTCTTCTGGCTCCTCTTATGCTGCCACATGAGCATGCGTGTGGTGCAGGCGTGGGAAGGTGAGAGCACTCTGGGGGAAGGTGTGAAGTAGGTGGCTTTGGGGAGCGGAGAGTTTGCATGCCTGAGTAAGGATGGGGAAGGTGTACTTGCACGTGCTGGGGAGGGGTCTGGGGGTGTTTGGTGAAGCGCTGCGGCAGCCAGGTGCCGAGGCAGGCGATGTGTGGGAGGGCAGGGGGTTCCTGGAGGAGGCTATTGCAATATACACTTCACTGACATACACAGAGGTGTGTCTGTACGTGCTGGGAGCCGATGCCTGTCCACTAGCACGTGACAAGAGCTTGTGGGATTCCCTCCATTTTCCCTCTCTGTGGCTGGGGCTCGACCTGACTGCAACCCCTGCGTTGCCTCTGTCCAAGCCACCCCTACGCCAGCCAGTGTCTGTGGGCGCTTCCTTTTGTACCTGTGCCAGTACCCACTGCTCCAGTGATCCCAGTACAGCCATGGACCACATGCCCGCAGTTGCACCCACACCCAGCTGCTCTTCTCCCCTAGAAACCCCGTGTCTTCCCATGCCTCTCCCGTTTCCCAGGGGCACACAGGTACGTGTGCTTGCCCTGATGCTCAACCCTGATCGCTCTCCATCATCGCTAGCAGTATCATGCTGTGACACTGTCGAGCTTGTTAAACAAGCCTGGCAGAGTGCTCGCCATGCCTGGCGCTGGGCTGATGTCCTCTCCTTCCCTGGCCCCTTCTTACCCACCCCGCACATCTGCTTGTCTCTCCTGGGGCCTGGGGGAAGGTGGTGCCTCCCTGGCCAAATCTCTGCTTCTCATAAGGGTTTATGTGCTTCCTCGCCATGGTTAGGTTTTGCAGTCACGTCCCTTGATGCCACTATCAGACAATTTCAGAGCACTCAGGGCTGGTGGGACCTTGCACTCTTATTTGCATGCAAATTATGCACATCTAACACCAGAAGAAAGGAGGAAAGGAGCAAGGGTGAGTGTGGATGCTTTTACAGGCTTTCTACTCCAGAGACTTTGCCCCCAGGAGCCGCAACACGTGTCAGCAGACAGATACATGGGCTTTGCTGGGAGATGGTAGAATGGACAGAGCTAGCAAAAGTGCAGAAAACGGGAAGATCTCAGAGATGGAGGCAGTTTAGGCAGAGTTGATGTGGCAGTGGTATGCGTGTGTGCATGTGCACCTGTGCAGGTGCGCAGAATAATACAGCTGTCTCCAAAGCGACTTCCAGCTTCATAACTTTCAAGTATGTCATTTTTTGGGGTGAGTGATGCTGACTGTCTGCGTTTCATGTGTAGTTTGTGTTTGTCTGTGTTGGATGTTGTTGAGTATTTGTGTTTTCCATGTGACAGAATATGGCTGGTGTTTGATGATGCTGGGGCTAGCATTTGAGATCCAGAAGGACGGTATGCCACTGTGTGGGCTGAGTTAGGTAGGCAACCGTATCTGATGCGATCAGTATGTACGCTGCAGGCAATTCGCAAGCGTAGTATATTTGTGTGTGATATGCAGCCAGTGGTGCTTGCTTGTGTGTTCCTCAGACATGAGGATGTTTTACATGCTTTTGTTTTCTTGTTGGTGTGTGCATTGTGATATGCCAGTGTGCTGTTTGCACTGATATAGGGGTGTGTGTGTATTGCACTTTTTCTGGTTTTTGATATGTAGGTAGCTTTACTAAATGATGTGCATTTGTGCAGTGGCAGTTACATATAAGTGGTCGGGAGTTTGTGTGTGGTAGATATGCTCAGATATTCAGCATGCACTTGTGCAGTGGTGTTTGCTGTGCTGTATAGCAATGTTTTTGCTCTGTATTCATAGGAGTGGTGGTACAGGCTGGGTGGAGTTGATGTGGTTGTGTGATGTTTGTCTGAAATATCACGTACGCATGTTAATACAGCTGTGCAACCTTGTAGGTGCAGGATGTATGTGAAGAAGAGAAGCCAGCACCTCACCCTTTGGAGGGACTCCACATTTTTTGGGGATGTACGCAAGGTGGTGTGTGTGGGTATGAAAAGGCTGGTGTGTGTGTGTGTGAACAGCGTGCTTGCAGGGGGGCATGCCTGGGTGATGTGAGCAGGGCCGGGAGCTGGCGTGTCTGTGTGCGTGCGGCTGCCTGTGTAGGCACCCTTCACCTTCTCCCGGAGCGGCTCCGTCAGCACCTTGCCCTGCACCGGGCCAGGTGCCGTGTCCTTTTCGTGTGTAGTGGGACAGCTAGGCTCCTAGGATACAGGCCGTCCTCTTTCCATCCTTTAAGTCTCTTTCCAGCTGTCTGTCTGTCTGCTCTGCTGCCCGTGTCCAGTTGTCTATTCCCATAACCACCGATACGCCCTGACTAGCTCACACCCCACACTGCCTGTGGACTCAGCAGCTGTGCATCTCTCCGTCCCTCCCACACACACACATTCACACACACATACACACACACCCCCTGGATCTTCATCTGTGGTATATTCAGTTGCCATTGGAAACCTAAGAAAGAAGTGAATCTACCCTCCAAGTCTTAAGCTGGTGGTTCTTTTTCCTTTTTTTTTTTTCCTCCCTCCCCTTTCCTCCTTTCCTCACAGAAGGCGAAGTCGTTCGCAATGAATCCATGGCAGCTTCGATCGAGCGGTGAGCTGGAGCACCTACTCACAGGCCACTCCTTGATGTGACTGAAGAGAGGCCTTTCCCAGCACTCGCCGAGGAGAGCAGAGCCCTGGATTTACCTCCCGCGCACCCGGGCACCCCCAGCACAGGCACCGGGAGGTAAGCCAACCTCGGCACCTACGACTGTGCGCCTCTCTCCATCCCTCCCTCCCTCCTTCCCTCTCTCCCGCTGCTTGTTCCCCAGAGGTGCGAGGGAGGGGAAAGGCAGGGGTTTCTGCTATGCTGTGAACAGTATCTAGGCTTTCTTCAGGCCCCCCCATAATGGAGAGCTGCTCCCTCCCCTCCAACCCCTTTTCCTGGCAGCTCTGCGTGCATGTGCGGGGAGGGGCTGTTTGCAGAGCAGCAGGGGGAGGCGCCGCGGGTCCCCTGCACGCAGTCCCGAGCGCCTTCCCCTCCTTTCCCACCCCTCCCTTGGCACACACCTGTCTGCTCTTCTCCCTGTGGCAATTTCCTTCCTTTCCGCTGTTCCTCTGGAGAAGGGGCAGGGGGCCCGACGCTGCTGCAGCAGAG
>NW_010520029.1:15823-18909 GCF_000687285.1 Phaethon lepturus
GTGTGGCCGGCAGCACGGCTGGGCTCCGCGGCCCTGGCCTGGTCCTCGCAGGGATGCAGCTCGCAGCAGGGCAGGAGTGGACATCACGCTGCTGGGACTGGGGCATGCAGCAGGGGGTTCCCCCTCCCTCCTTATCTCATGGATATTTTGGGTAGCCCGATCCCCTGAGGAGGGTACTGGCCTCTATTTCCTAGCCAGGTACCTCCTCGGAATACACAGCCCAGCCTGGCACAGCTTTTGGGGTGATGGGCATGCTCTTTGTGGCTGCTTATCTGCTGTCCCTTGGTGCTCCTGCCTGGCTGGAAGGGATGGTTTCCTGATGGAGACAGACTGTTTCGTAAGCTGGGAACGCCGTGTGCCCTGCACAGGCAGCGAAGGGGCCTCGTGCTGAGCATGACCCATTTTGGGGCCCAAAGCTCTTGGGAGCACCTGAAAGGGCTTGCCGCCGCCGGGGGCTGCCCTCGGTGCCCCTTCCCCCAGCTCCCCCGCGGGGAAGGCAGGAAGATCAGCTGCACTGTTTCCCTACCACGTCTCTGTGCCGCTGGAGCTGCTGCGGCGCGGGGACAGGAGGGGAGCGGGGAGCAGCTGTTCCTCCCAATCGCCTGGGCAGGCCCAGCCGTGCTGCTGGCCCTCGAGGAGCACGGTCATGCCGGGAGGTGCCTTTCCCCAGAATAAGACCCTAAAGCAACAAGCTGCTGGCGAGGCAGCAGGCAGAGGACATCCTCAGGGAAGTGGATTTTGGAGGGGTTTGGGGGTTCGCATCTGACAGGGCTGTGGTTTCAGGCTCTGCACAGACTCTGGCAGATGCTGCAGTTTTCTGAGTCAGATTTTGGGGCTGCCGCGTTTCTTTGAGGGGAAGGGGCCGGCAGGGCCCGTGCTGCAGTGCAGCCCTGGCAGTGGTGCTGGTGTGGTGTCCCCTGAAGGAGGTCATGGGTTGCTCCCCTCCTACCCAGGTCCCACCTGGTGATGCTGGCAAGGAGGGTGCATCTTCCAGTGCATCTCCCTGCTGCCACTGCGGGACACTGCCGTCAGCCCTCCCCAGTGTCTACCTCTCCAGCCGCCCCGACACCTCCCCTCAACCCAAACCGCTGCCTTCAGCTTTTGTCTGGTGGCGCCAGCTGTTTTTCTTCCTCTTTTGGGGTAGCCCTGAGCCCTGCTTTCCCCTCTTTCATTGGCACCCCTTCCTCATGACCCCTTGGTGCATGCTGTGCTGGGCAGGAGCAGCTTTGGGCAGCCTTGAGAAGGGCTGATGTTGCCTGGCGGGATCATTTCTGGATGCTGCTGCCAGCTGACAATGCTGTGAAGTGATCTTTTCCCCTGTGGTTCACACCCTTCAGTGTGCATGTGTGTTGTGGGTGTCGGAGTGACTGTAGTGTTGTTGATGTGTCACTCTTCCTCTTGGCCAGGGCTTGGCAGGGAGCGTGACCATGCAGTCGCACTTGGTTTTGTTACTGGGGAGTTTGCAGAAAGCAAGCTCCTCCCGGCTGGAGCCTCCAAAGCCATTTGGCATTGGTTAAATTCCTCAGCCCTCTCAGGACATGGCTTTGGCACTGGCTCAGGGTGGAGAAGGCAATAAATCCATCTCTAGGGAGCTTGGTACTGGGTCAAAACTGCTGCAGCTACATGGTAGAAAATGCTGATCCAGTAAGAACTCACTCTGCTGCTTCAGATTTGTTTAGAAAACAATGTTGGCTTAACTTTGTACTGGCAAGGTTTACGTTGCATTGGGTATTATCTATCTGCATTACTCTAGCTTGGTGCTGGCTTGAGTGCTGTTTGTCCTTCCACATCTGGCACGCACTCCAGATCGTGTGCGCTAATTCGACAGATGCAATTGCACACCACAGCCAGCCTGGTTCAGTCCCTCCTGTCGGGCAAGCCAGTTTGAAAGAGGGTTGAATTACAGTCTTTTAGCAGGGAGCAAGCCATGTCCCACACCAGAGAGCTGCCCTCCCCTTTCAGGAGTTACAACAGCCCTTGTCTCCCTGGTGCCTTGAGAACTGATGCTCGGTGAGGCAGAAACCCAGATCTCTGTAGCTCCATCTCTTCAAGCAACATCCCAGGTTCAGGGAGATCCTAGAGAAACAAGTATGTCCTCTGCCTGGCGGCTACATCTCTGCTGCCCGCTGCTGTGGAGAGCATGTGCGCTGGGACGAAAGGATGACACCAGATGAGAGGAGGGCAGACATCGCACCGAAGAGGAAAGGGAGGGAAGCATTGCCTCAGCACAAGGATGTTGCTTTCAATCCCTGACCACCCCACAGCCCTGTGGTCAGTGCCCGGGGCCTGGGAGAGGCGTTATCGTTCCTCACAGGATCATGTTGGCAGAAAATGGGGTTGCACTGCGGGCGGGAGCCGAGGCAGCCCCATCAGAGGCAGGTGCTCGCTTGGGACAGAGTATGAGTGCCAACCCTTACTGTCATGCTGCAGGGACTTCTTCCAGATCTGTCACTCAGGTGCTTGTGGTGTTGAGGGAGCGAAAAGGGCAGGAAGGTGGTGAGGGGTGATTCGCCCCACGCTTGTGTCTGGATGTGTGCAAGTCTCTGGTGATAAGGAGGAGTATTTGCTGACCAGGTTTTGGAGTCTGAAGCCAGCTTTACTTTAAAGCCCAGCTAGTTGAGGTTTTGGGGGATAAAGCCAAGAGATGACACTGCCTACAAAACCTTGTTGCAGGGGCTCCTGAATCTTAATTCCAGTGAGGTCTCTTACCAGTCACCATGCTGCGCCTCAGTTTCCCCTACCTTTATGTGGAGCAGGCTGTAGCCACAAACACTGGGGGAGAGGAGGAGGATGGGGAAGGGGGATGTGAAGGCACACTCACCATTTGTACGGTGCTTCAAGCTGCGCAGAGGGATGCTGTGGGGAAAGAGAGGTGCAGCCTATGGCCTCTGCGGGCTGACCTTCGCAGGGGGCTGGATGCTGGAGGAGAATCTGTAATGACCGGGGTGCTGTGTGCCAGGGCCGAGGCAGTGATTCACTCAAGCCTCTGTTTGTTTGGGAAGAGAAAGGGAGTTTGTGGCTTGTCCCTTGGGAAACAGAGTAGGGATTCAGTGGCGGAGGGCGGGCTTCTTGGCGGGGCCTCCCCG
>NW_010520029.1:18984-21500 GCF_000687285.1 Phaethon lepturus
GGCCCCCACCACTTCACCTCCCCGCTGCACCCTCTGCACGGGCCCTGCTGAGGGGCCGAGGACGGCCCCGAGACGCAGGTGCACATGTGATCCCGGCATGTGAGGAGAGGGAGAGGAGTAGAAGTCTTGCTGGAAGAGCAGCTGGATGGGATTTGTGCTACCTCCCTTCCCGGCTTGGCCGGCACGCGGGAGCACAGCACCCCTGCAGGTGTCCATGCTGCTTCAGCCCAGACCGAGCCGGCTCCTCCAGCAGAGTTGTGCCTGGTGTGTGGGGCCCGGCCACAGGCTGGGGCGTCATGTTGGGCTGACTTGCAGGATGAAGATGACCTCTTCCTCTCCTGCACTTCCCTGTCTCACCCCTGCTGTGCTTTATCAGGTGTGAGCCCTGCCTTGTTTCTTGGAGCCTTGTTTCTCCTCTTGCAGGCAGTGGAGGGAGGTGTCATGGAGGGAAAGGGGATTGCAAGGCATATACGGGTATGGAGGGGATGGAGACAATAAGGAGGGAAGACCTGAGAGAAAAAGGGCAGAAGAAGAAAAGGAAGTGACAGGTGGAGAGCGAGGCAGGAAGAAAGCAGCATGTCTCTGGTGACAATGTGGTGTGGAAGTCTCTTATATAGGTAATACAGGCTAGAGTTTGACCTGACCACGTTTGTACTGGGCACGGATGTGGTCTGAAAAGCTGTGGCAGGAGGACCAGCTCTGCACAGGGGACCGCTCATCTCCCATTCCACCTCCTTCACTCGGGATAACCAGCCTGAGATTCCCTTTTTCTGCTCTGAGCTCTCTTCTGTGCATGTTCCTCTGCTCCCGATATGGAGGAGGGAGCATGGCTGAGAAACCCCGTATTCTCTGTCCTCCTGGCCCTGGCCTCGTGGAGCCAGAGGAGGTGAGTGTGCTGCCCAGCACTGTTGGGAGTTGCCTTGCTCTGTACTGGAGGGATGTTGGTAAGGTCTTAGAGGGAGCCACAGGCTTGCCTTTAGACTGCTTCCCAGAAATGCTTATGGCCATGTTACCTCACATGGGTCATGTCTGCAGGGAATGAATTCAACACACTACGTGAGGCAGATTTTTCTCTACAGTTGCCCCATCAACACGTCCTGTAAGAACCGAATAGCAGCAATTAGATAAGAGGGATTTATGGAAGTTTCTTGTCCTCTTTTATAAAATACACTTGAGTACATATCTGTTGGGTAAGATAGGTGTGGCAGGTCTGTCATAGGGTAGGTAGATTTCATACAGATGTTGTGAGTACCTTTTTTTATGGGAGTGTGGCAGTTTGCAGAAGGTTTCCAGAAGCTGGAATGCCAGTGTTGGCTTGCAGTCAGGCTTGCAGGTGAACGTGTACCCACAGCTGGTCATGTGTTCACTGTGGCATACCTATGGCAAAAGCCTGTGGGTGCTTCTTGCCCATCTTGAGCTTTCTCCCTGTCTCTCTGTTGTAGGACCAATGGGTCATGTGGCTTTGAAGTTGGTGGCATATCAGGGCCATCAGGTTGTGCCCTGATCTGAACTCCCATGTCTTTTAAAGCCAGCCAGCATGGTGAGAGCTATCGAGAACCAGCCTGGCACAACGAGAGAAACACTCATATAATGGGGCTACTTATTTGAGTTCCCCAGCATTTCCCGTTGCGTTTCATGTCTTGGGGCTGATGCAGTTGAAAGGCAATCAGTGGAGCTAACAGCCCAGCATTGTTCTGCTCACCTTCTGATTTACTTCTTTTCATCCTCGCTGGGTTTAATCTCCTCCCAGGTTCATGCATCCCCCAGCACTGAGGTCACTTTCTTTTTATTGCACCTTAGGCTGTATATAATCAAGCTAAACTCTGTTCCTGCCCTGAATCTTCGGGGGTCAAGATGGAGATCACTATTCAGCAAGAGACCCAAACAAATGAGCAAAACTAGCCTGGTCGGTCAGAACAGGATGGAAGTTATCCAAGAAAACTCGCACTGATCAATTCCAGTCACCTCCTGTGTTTAAAGTGACTCAGTATCTCCATTTTTAGGATGTTGCTGGGGAACTGAATTCTCTTATGATTTCTCCTATATCAGCTGTCCCTACCAACGGTGTTTGTGATATCCTTTTCCCATATCTGCTTAGATGAGGAACTGTTGGAAACCATGCTGGCAGAATAATGGGTGCTGGGACAAAGCCAATAATAAAAAAACCCCAAACCCACTGAAAAAAACCACACCCACCCCCCCACCCACCCTTCCCCAAACAATAAGTTATCAGCTCCAGATGGTTAAATCCGAGAGTTTGGAAGGAGCTTAAGTGTTTGAGCTGCTAACAAAAATATGCAATCTCTTGTGAAAAAAAAAGCTACTGATTTGGGGAATTGGAGAAGACCAAATGTTGTACCTATATTTAAAAAAAGGCTCCAGTGATGATCTGGGGAATTAAAGATCAGTAAGCTTTGCATCTGTATCTGGTAAACTGGTGGGAATGATAATTAAAAAGCAATGCTTGAAGACATCTGGAAGACTGTGGTCTGATAGGGCCTAACCAGCGTGGGTTC
>NW_010520029.1:21531-36364 GCF_000687285.1 Phaethon lepturus
TGCATCTTGCTAATCTCCTACAACCCTCTAAATGTGTCAATAAAGCACTGGATAAAGGAGAACCAATTGATACAAAAAAGCCAAAAGGCTTTTGAAAGATCCTACACAAGAGCTACTAAAGAAGCTAAGTAGTCAGTGAGAGACAAAATATTGACATAGATCAAAAACTGAGTAGGAGACTGAAAGAATGAGGGGATTAAACAGTCAAGTTTCACCATGGCGAAAGGTTAATGTGGCCTCCAGGTTCTCTTCTAAATCCCTTGTGATTTACTGTGTTGTTTAATGACTCGGAAAGGTGGGAGGAGAGATATGCCGTATGAAAATTTACAGATGAGACAAAGTTATTAAGTTGGCTGTGGCCAGAAATAGACCAGAAAGGTCTGTAAGAAATGCCAGGGAGAGAGCACTAAGTTAAATGAATATGCTGCATTCTGGCGAATGAAACTCAGCGTTGATACCTTCAAAGTAATGTGTGTTGCAGGGCAGACTCGCAACTCTTTAGATACCCCCAAAGGTCCTGAGTGAAGGGTATCAGCCAAATGAAAGTGTGGGTGGATGTCAGGGGGCTCTTGCAGAGCTTTGCCTCGTGTTGTGCTGCCCTTGAGCAGGCAAAGTTGCTGTTTGGCTGCAGAGGCAGCGGGTAGAGAGTGCTCTGGAAGAGCTGTGAGGCTCTGGTACACCTGCAGTGCCGCCTCATTTGGAATTGCACACCACACTGCGGTGGGCCTGTTTCTGAAGGGATGCTGGAGAACTGAAGGGGCTCTGAGGTGAGACAGAAAGCTTATGAACACCCTGAAGCGAAGAGATGGAGGAGACAGGGGTTGCTGCTGTTGGGCAGCGGACTGGGAGTGGATGTTGGAAGGAAATAAAATTATGAGACTTATATCTATCCTTCCTTTCCTTATCGCACAGGAGTGAGGGAATGCACAATGAAATTAAAATGCATGGGATTCAGGTTCACAAGTTTGGACTGGACTCCAAGTCATGAGATTTTGTCAGGACAAAGAATTTAGAAAGGCTCATAGCGGGCTTGTGTACTTTTGTGGAAAGCAGTAATACACAAATGAGCTTTAACTAAGGACAAGCCCAATTTTGGAGCCTGAACCTTCAGGTTCAGTCTTCAGAGCCTATGTTAATCTGCCATAGTGGCCAATAAGAAAATGAAGATAGGAGCACATTGTCCCTCATGTGTCTGCTTTGAGGTTTTTCCACCTTTACCCCGCCAAAATCTGGTGAATGTCTTCCATGACAATCAGTGTGGACATCTCTCTGATCTGGAATGGTTGTTCCCCAGTGTGCAGCTTACCTTAATAACATCTGCCGGGGCATGAGCAGTGAAATTCTGTTCATGTCCCAACTCTTCCTAGCATCACATGTGCTCAGGAGCATCCTCAAGCTCAGGGAAGAATGGGGTCAGACTCTATCTTGCCATAAACTGGCATAGTCACCTCAAAGTCAATAGTAAGAAGCAGGGTTTTCAGCCTGAGTTTGAACCCCATTCCAGTGAAAACCAAACAATGCACACATGCATACAAAAATTGCAAACCCACCTAAACTCTCAAATTGCCTGAGATCAGAAACCCAACCTGGAAAGTTCCCAGACATTCCTGGGAGATTGCCCATGCTTCCACCTCCTGCCTCAGCGATGGATGCGGGAATCAGTGCCAGTATAACACGGTATTGCAGCCTTTCCATTTGTAAGGCCAGGCTGAAGCCCAGAATTAAAAATCTGCTGGGGCTGAAGGGAGAAGAGAAATCCCTGAGCCTACAGAAACACTGAAACCTTATCTGATTATTTTCTCCTCTCTTCAGTGTAAGGCGCTGAGTCTACAAACACATCCTCCCTGTCCTACAGCGTTCCGTACCCAGGAGCACAGTCCCAGTTTTTGCGGATTATTTACTGAATACATGATATAGGGTGCTGAAGTCATTAACAGCTTGGCTAACTGAGCCTGTTCAGAGAGTTGGATTTCTAGGTATTTGTGTGTAGCACATACAAATCTCAGACTCCTTGTAAGTATGCCTCCTTCCTGGCCAGCCCACGAGGTGTGAGCGGAGTGACTCCTTGCACAGGGAAATGTTTTTAAGCCGGGAAAACAAACACTGAGGATCATCTGTGCATGCCGCTCTTTGCTGGATCTCTGAGCTCTCTTGTATTCTTAGATCTGTGATTTGTTTTTGTGGGTAGCTCGCAGCTGCTGTGGATAGAGTGGGAGCAGCCAGGCTCCATGTCCCAGTGCTGAGAGTCCTGGGGTCAGTATCACACCTTTCCAAGGGGTTAAAAGCTCCTGTATGACCAGAGGGAACTTTGGCAGCGTTTCAAAGCTGACATCATCACAGCCCCTGCAAACCTCTGGGGTGGAAGCGACATCTCTAGCACCTTTCATGGAATCCACGAGCTGGGGACTGCGGGGGCTGAGAGACGCTGACGTCATCCCCGCTGCGTGCCAGCAACCCCAAGGCTTCGGAGACGGCTTGATCACCATTACTCTATTATAGCACCTAAAAAGACCTCTGGGACTGGAAGATGATTGCATCTCTATGCTCTATTACAGCAACCAATGAACCTCTGGGGCCAAAGGATAAATGCACCATCTCTGGAGTATTATAGCATTTAGAAACCTCGCTCACTGACTCACAGCTGTCTTCCCCCCTCCACCACCACCACCTTCAACTTGTCTCGGCATCTAGCCACCTTCTCTACTGTGGTTGTAGCGGGATAATCCCTGTGCTTTTACAGCACCTGGCTGCGTGCAGCACTGAGATGAGACCACACTATCTTTTCACTGGGGAACATCAGTGTTGTAACGCATTCGCTAGCCCTTTGCTCTACAAGTGCAGCAAGGGATCACGGCATTAGATCATTTCCACTCTTAATATAGCATCTGTGAACCGCTGGAACTGCTCTGCTGTGGCAGATGATCTGCTCTTGCCTATGATAGGGTGGGGGGCTCTTCTCACACTGTTACGGTTGTTTCAGAAGGCTGCTCAGCACTTGGGGACGGCTGCGTTGTATCAGCAACTAGAGCTTACAGGCAGGAAGGGGGATACTTTGAAGGTCTGGTCAGTGATCCTGGCATTTAGAAAGCACAAATTAATTTCTCAGACACCCAAGAGAGGTGGAGTTCTGTCATGTTATGAACCTGACTTGTAGATTCTGGGGAAAATCCTAAAAGCTTTTGGTAATAGAGGTTTTAGTGAGTTTAATGCCGATGGAATTAAAAGTCTCTAGACACTCGTTGTGAATGGATTTACATCAGGGAGATTAGAAAAGAAAAGACATTATTGGTGTCCAGGAAACTCAGGAGAGCAGCTGTCAGCTGGTTTAGACAGAAAGTTCCCCAGTGGGCAAGCGCCCTGACAGCCAGGCAGCACACCGGCGTACACCCTGTGGGGTCGACTTGCACGCCTACAGGCTGGGGACATGTCCCAGGGCCCACTGCGAGTCACGTCACGCGTGAACTCTCACAATGGGCTGTTTTCAGTAGCCAGTTTTATGGACACATCGAATGTGAGCGAACACAGTGACAGTCTCTCCATTTCAGCTGGCATGCTCTTACTTGAAGACCCATATGCCTCACCCAGCTGCTGTTGGCCTTTCCTGGCATGTTCATCACCATTCAGTCCTACGGAGGAGCGTGGAGGAGGAAGACCTGCCCTCCTCCCTGCCCACAAGGACACACTGCACTGGAAGGACTGCAAAACAGTCTCTTTCTGCATGGATGGGCCTTTTACAGTCCCACCAGAAATGCACCTGGCACGTAGCTATGAAGTGTGACTATAAAGTGCAGTTAAAGGGGAGACTGGGAAAGATCCTTATGGAGGAATTTTGTGAGGTTTAGTAAATGCATAGGGACCATGTCCAACTCATGAAATCCACCGGCTTCAACTTATCTTGGAAAGTGACCTGGGGAGTCATCACTGCATGTTGTCCAGAATCTGCTACTTTTTTCAAGTCCTCAGTGCTTGTAACTGCTGGAGAAAGCATCCCGGGCCCAGATGGCCCTTACCTGTGCTCTTAGATAAGAAAGGCATGATCCTGGAGGGTTTGGCCTCTCTTGGACTTCCCTGCTGCAGCTGGGTTGCTGAGGCTTTGCTCTTTGCAGAGAAATCATAGAGGCAATAGAAGAAAAGACACCAAGAAACCTACAGGGAGAGTGAGAAGGGTGTTGTCTGTAAGTACATTAGCTGGTTATGCCCCTCTCACAAAGGCTCAGAGCTGATTTGTCTGCTGTCACTCTTGTTATTTTTCTCCAAAGTCCTCATCACTTGTTGGTGCATCTTGTTGAGAGCAGAGATCAGGGTTAATTCACCCTGGCTTTCTCCATAAGTGGGACATCAACAAGCTGAGGACTCAATTCATATTCTGCTTCAAAGATCTTTATCTCCTCTGCAGCCTGCTTTGCTAAAGCAGGGAGATCCCTGCCCCAGGGGAGATGGGCAGGAGCCAGAGCAAGGTGCCTTGCCAGGGCAGTCAGGTAATAACCTGATTTTATCACCTAAAGTGCTCACAAGCACCACCTCTCCCAGCATGCCAAGAGCTATCCTTGCTTTGTAGGATAATGCCCTGTCCACAACATACAACAGAGAGCTGGGATTCATACCATCCCTGTTCTTCCTGTTGGCTCTGGGGGTCTGGATGGGAGAGGAGGGCTGCTGGAGCAGTTGACAGTGCCCTCACAACAAGGTAACTGGTACTGAGTACCAGAAGCAGGGCAGGCATGATGCCTCTGATGTCCCTCCCGGTGAGTGGGTAGATGCCATCAGGGGGTCCACACAGGAGGTGGAGGAGATGGGAGAGAGGAAGGAGGGTGAGCAGTCTCGGTGCCTCCCCAGGGGGCCTTTCTGGTTCTGGCAGGAGGTGGTGGAAGTGTGGGGAGTCAGGGAGGGAAGGTGGGGAGGGGGGATGCTCTGCTGGCAGGTCGGCAGCCCACAAAGCAGCAGCGAGCGAGCGGGCACTGTGGCACAGCCCTTGTCCTTGGGCTCCCATTCGTCAGCTGGGACATGCAGCTAGGACAGAAGAGGGTTTTTTTAAAGTAGAGCACAGGATTTAGAAGCTGAAATATTAATATTGTGACTGGGGACACGGCAACGTGTGAGTGATCAGCAGCGATGTCCAGGCAGGAACTGGAGCTACCCCTGGCGGTGCAGGCACTCTAGAAACGGCTTTGCAACTGAAACTTTTTTGTCCTTCCTGCATCCTGGGTGAAAGAGTTTCTGTCCCACCATTGTCTTTCTTGAGGCACTTCTTGTTTCTGTCTGTCTACCCACCAGGGCAAAGAGCACATTGGTGCAGCTGCCCCCTCCCTTGCCAGGCAGCCGTGCTGGCGGTTGTAATAAGCTCATCCAGGCAGGATGTGTTCACCCCCTGTAAACAGTAGTCATTGTCTATTCCCAGGCAGCCTCGTGCTTCTGGAGGACATGTAGCACAACTAACTCATCATGACAACCAGCAGCAACTTCAGGCTGCTTTCACAAAGCTGTTTCTGGATCACCTCAGCGCTTCAGCACAAGATGTGCACTTGCAGGAAGCCCTGCCGCCACAGAAGAGGGAGGCTTCTGCTTTCTGCAAGTGGTGTGTCCCTCTCAAATGTTGGTCCATGGCTAACGTTCGTTGCTGACAGGGCAACTATCAGAGCTGTAGCAGTAGCAATGGGTAAGGCAACTTGGGCCTCTGTGAGCTTTCTTAGCAGGCTTGAGATGGGAGAAAGGGGTTCTTTAGCTCAGCGGGGCTGCTGAGAGCGTATGGGCTTTGCAGCTGTAAGGATGCTATGAAGTTGTCAGCTGCAAAAGTCTGTGGTCTTCAGACCTTGACTTAGATGAGGGCAGGTTCATGAACACAGGGTGGGGCTCACCGCTTTCCTGGAGATGGAAAAAGTTATTTGAGGGCAGCCCTGAGGACTTTCAGGACTTGTCAGTTGCTTTCTGGTGCTGAGGAAATCTGACATTTTCCTGTTGGGAGTGACTAGCAGAGATTCAAAGCCATCTCATTTGCATGATTATCAGCATTTATGCTCGCTGTTTTTTCAGGGACTGCCCTGTGCATGAAACTCTATCCTCACCATGGAGCACTGGGCTGAAGAGAGTGTAGTGGAGGGTGGAGGACAAGTGTTCCTTTGATTTTTTGGAAGAGTACATTACATTGCCTGCAAAATAACGTGGATGTCAGCATAATTTATATTATCTGCACCATGGTGCATGTTACATTCTCACAACACATGGAAAGGTGGGAAGGGGCAGACTTTTCATGGGGAGCTCCCTCAGGGCATTGCTAATTTTACTTCATCCTTGGAGTTGGTGAGCCTGGTAGTGTTGCAGGGTGACATGTATGAGGAAACCTGACAACACCAAGCTGGAGGACCCATGAGGCTGTACCATGATGTAGCCAACAAAGTGAGCTGCTTGCTGTTGCTTTGATGTGATCATATGACAGTTTGATGCTTTATTCAAAGCACTGGTTACAACTTCCTTACTACTCTTTCCCAAGTACTTGGAGGCCAACACGTGTATTAATAAATTAGAGGGATTAAAATAAGCAGTGCTTTGAAAATCATTAGGCATCCCAATGCCTGGAAACAAACAGCAGTTGAAGTAAAAATACAACATGCAAATAGGCTAAGAACTGGGCCATAAAATATTGTAGCCTAGTCCTGGGGCAGCTCTGGAAAGAAAAAATATGTTTATTCCCTTGTCTCTTTGGGTTGGGACAGATGAAGTAGTACTGGGGTACGGTGAATGAGGAATGGTCCCTTCCCCAGTTCCTGCAGTGGCACAGAGCCTGCCCCATCAGTGGCTTTACTGGCTGCAGAACAGGGATGTGGGGAGATGAGGCCACAAGCACCAGCCACAGGGCTGGAGCGAAGGCAAGATCTGAAGGCTGCAGACTGAGGACCATCTGGGTGAGCAGCTGTCCTAGGCAGCTCCTTCTGCTGCTCTTGGTCCTGACCCTCACCCTCCAGGCACTGCATACCCAATTCTCTCCTCCTCTCAGTTCATTGACTTTCTCATTCCAAGTCCAACTCCTCCTTCCCTCTCTGGGCATCCAGGGACTGACACAGCCAATTCACACAGCATCCATTTTGTTTTCCCCCAGTGGTACCAAAGCTAGTCCCCCAAATCCTTGGCGGCCACATCAGCAGAGATGCTGGCTGCTGCCAGGGCAATGAGAGAGCATGTTACTCCATGACCCTTCCTCTTTCTCCACCATTGTGGCATGTTACCTTCTCACAATGCATGGGAGGATGAGGGCAGAATTTTCATGGGGAACTGCCTCTGGGCATTGCTATTTTTTACTTCATCCTTGGAGTTTGTAAACCTGGTAGTGTTGCAGGGTGACCCCTGACCGGGGTGATGCATTTACTGTGTTTTATTTATCAGATGCCGTAGCATCTCTATCCCAGTGAGGGATCACAGTCCCCAGGGACATCACGACTTTACAAGGGCTATGAGCAGTGGATGAGAGTGTGGCTGATGATCTGATTGCCGTGATGTTTTGAGTGGTATTTATAAGGGGGTTACTTGAAACAGAAATGTTTTGAGAACTGCATTAGGGAACACACACATCTTTAATGTGTTTAAAAACTGGTGGAATCCTCCTTAAGAAGTGAAAGTAATGAAAGCAGTCTCAGCTCTGTGACTGTAGGATGATTTTAGGCCAGAGAAGTACTAAGCAATCACAACTGGCTGATGCTCCCAGCCCAGCAGGGAACAGGGACATCCAGTTTTCCAGGCAGTTGCTGGAGGTCCAGTGTTTGTGAAGAAGATACTCACCGCCTGCGGGCTGAGCAGCCTATCTGTACTTGGAGAAGACTGTGTATTCGTGAGGAGGAGGAGGGGGTCAGCTGTGAGAAGTCTGCCTGATTCAGGAATTGCCTGGACCATCTTGAGTTTCTCTTGCGTGACAGACTTCTCAAGCATCGCTGGCCAGGGAGAAAGCAGTCAGACAATAACAGAAAGCTGGCCTAGGAAAAGACAGAGCCTGTCTGATAATTGAATACTTCTCCCTGCCTGGCCAGCATGCTGTGAGTGGAAGGCATCGTGAAGCCAAATGCCTGCCACTGCCAAGGGACTTTTCCCCTCCACACAGCCACTGGGATTTTTAATCCAGGCTGGGTAGGACAATGCTGTCATGTTAGTAATGGTGTAACTCTGTTAGCAGTCTACTGGTGTGACAGAGTCACAAAGAGAACAGTGTAGGCTGAATATGCACTCATGCTTGCTAAACCTGTAATCTCAGCTTTGATTTTCTCTCCCTCTCGTTCGATTTTTATCTTTTTAATAATCAGTTCAAACTTAGTAAGAGTGATTCGCTAGTTGCCTGTTTATCTATCCTTGGCATGGTGTCCAATTTGGATTGCACAGGGCAGAAGGATGGGGAGGAGAAGGAAGAACTGGGAGAGGAAAGGGGAGGCTGGAGAGCCATCCCTGTTTCCTCTCTCCATGGAAACTAAGGCTGGTATCTTTATGTGAATCTGAAAATCCTATTTGCTATTTCCCCCATATTCAGAAGAGGCTGGTGATCAGCTCTCTTCTCCCATTTGATTTAGACCTTTTGTGGCTTTCTTAGCAAAGGTTCGGCAGCTGTTAGCTGCTGATGGGAAGTGTTTGGTGGTCTGCGGGATGGAAGGAGGCAGGGCGCACGAGTGCCCTGGACTTATCTGGACTATGCTGTGGTTATTATACTTGCATGAGACAAGAGTCAGTGATGGAGCTATGCACTTCCAAGGCTGTGTCTTGCAATTACATCTGAGACTGTGTCTGCACCTCCTTGAGGGTGATCTCTTTTCTCTGCAGATCCTAGCAGACCCCAGGATGTTCCTCAGCCCAGGCAGCAGCAAGACCTGCTCTGGGGCTGATTGCAGCACCATGATGTGTTTCTGTATCCAAACTCTTTTGAATTTGTTCTCCTAGGAATCCAACCACCTCTTCTCAGAAACCACTTGGGCTGGGCAGTGAGATTCATGGTTAGGCAGTAGTTAAGAAAGTAGACAGGGAGTTGCTGGATATGCATGTGAAGTCTTTTGCCCAAGAGCTGATGTTAAGAACTGCCTTGCTCTGCTCTCCTTGCACTGGGCAGTGGCTGACCTGAATCACTCCTCGGTCAGTCTCACCCCAGGTGCTTCTCCCAGGGTGAGCCTCCTCCCTTTTTCTCCAGCGGCAGGCACAGCCCTCCTGTACTGCTCTGGGATGCAGGTGACCGTGCTTTTGGCTGGGTGACACTGAACACGGGAGACATGGAGCAGGTCATCCGGAATAGGCGGTTAAGTGTGGGTTGGTGCATAGGAGTAGAGTGAACAGGAGAGGGCAGAAAGGTCAGAAAAACTACAGAATTTGTGTAGGAACATTAGAGGACTCTTGAAAGGTGAGTTCAGCTAGCCTTTTGCTTCAGTTTGGTGAAATATTGTGTACCCACAGCTCACCATGGCAGGGCTGGTCCTGACTCCCAAACAGCATGGTGACCCATGCGTGGTGCTGAGACAGCCTGGAATAGAGAAGGCAGCTCCCTCTGAAGCTAAGGGGTGCTTGTGGGGCACTCTGGCAGCTTGTGGGGTGGTGGGTGATGGCAGGAAACATGCTGTTGTGCAGGATCAGTGAAGCACAGCTTCTCTCAAGCTGTCTGCTTCTGTTGCTCTTTGTGAGTCTCTTCTCAAGCCTTCTCCCTCTTATGTGCTCATATCACCTCTCTTTTCTTTCCCTCACTTTCCCTCTGTGCTTGATGCATGCCCCAGTGAATGTAATCCATAGATAACCCTCTACTCTCTCTTTTCTCTTCCTCACCATCCTTCTCACTCATCCTTTCTTCCTGTCTCTCACTAACGCTCTGTTGCTCTCCCTGCCAATTTATTCTTCTCTTTCCTCCCACACTCTGTCCCTGTTTAATCAATCTTAGCACAGGCCTGTTTTCCACCAGAGCTGCTGTTTCACGCTTACTCCCATGGAGGGAGGGTGGCAGGTATGTGGTTAAGGTACCAGGTACGAAGCAGGAGAGCTGAGCTGAGACTGTCTTTGGTGGCCAGGGCTGAGTCATGCCACCCATTCTGTGTCTTGGCTCCCTCCCTCTGACACAGGAATGCTACAGCTATGAGTGAATCTGCAATGCTTAGAGGTTGTAGGACCATGGTCTGTGAAGCTCCTGGAAGAGAGCTAGAGCTCTTTGGGTGCCCATGCAGTTGGTCTTTGGTACCAAGCTAAGCCCAGAGCCTTGTGCCCAGACTGACACGTTGGAGGCACATTCTCTGCCCTGCCTCTTGTCCTATTCACAAAGTTTGCTCTGTCCAGTTTTTCATGAGAAACAACCCCGTGGGAGGCAGTTGACAAGACTCAAGACATGGAGTTTTGATCTATGGTGATCCAGAGCTTTATTGCCTGCAAATCCCTGGAGACTAAGGGCAGCTCCTGTTCCCATAGGTGCTATCCTTACAAACCAATCACACCATGTCCCTGCCTCTTCCCTTCCAGCTCCTTCTCTTATTTTCTCTTTTTCTGCCATGCCTTATGTCCACCTTTGCTTCTTTTCAGCATGGTGTCCCTCCACTTCCACTGGCAGCTTTTCCCTCCCCATGGCAGCACACGGTACCAGAGCCTGCCTTGCCTGCTAGCTGTTGAGGGCGTGCCTGGAGCTGCCAGATGCTTGCACCTTCTTAGCTCTCATGGGTAGGAGTTGCTATGGGAGACAGGGAGAAAGAAAAAGTGCCTTCCCCAGCAGCACTAGGAGCCAGAAGTCTTCCATTGAGTGGAGAACACCCCCCTTTTGTGCTCCTTCCTCCCCTCAGCCCCCCTTTAGAGAGCACTCTGCAGAAAGCCGCCTTTGAAGCCCCTTAATTAGTGTCCCGTGTGTCCTGAACGGAGCCCTTCATTACCACCAGCAAGAGGCACAAATTGGCATGTGTTTCAGGTTTGGGCTCAGTGCCAGAATTTTGTTACAGTCCCCTCCCTCCAAAACTCTCCAGCTTCCCCCCTCCTCGGCACACATGCATGCACACATTCTCTCTCTCACAGAAAAACACATACACACAAGGGATCCTGCCAAAAAAGAGACATCCCCCTTCCAGCATCCCAGATTTGAAGGAAAAAAAACAAATAGCAAAGGTTACCGTGCTCCCTGCCTCCCTCTGGCTTGTTCTTGGCTCTGTTGACCCTTCAGCATATGCAACTGCAGGTTGGGGGTCGTTATCAGCCCCAGAGTATCTCTCACAGCCTGTGGATATGCTCAGAGGGTGCTAATTAGTGAGAGAAGGGCTGATTAGGTTAGAAATTAAGTGTTTATTTTCTCTTCTTTTTTGTGTATGCGTGTAAAAATAGTGAAGCCAGCTGGAGTCTCAGGAATGATGGGAGACAAGGCAGCCAGGAGTCAAAGGAGGAGAATCTATACCCCATCTCACCTCTCCTGCACGCACAGGGCCCTGGGTGGCCAGGCACTCTGCAGACTCACAGCATTCCTGTAGTACACATGCAGACACCACAGCCCCTGTGGATGTCTTGTCCTCATTGGGATTAAGCTGGACTTCTTTCTGCATAACATTCTGGAGAAGCTTTTCATGCCTGCAGAGCCTCTCATCTCCATCACCTCATCTTCTCCAGCTCAACGTTAACCTCTTCCCCCCCCGCCTCGCCTTTTTTCCCCGCAGTGTCCTTCAAGTTGCTACTGGCAGAAGCCAGCAGGTTATGGGCATCACCAATCTTTCAGTGCTTTGTCTTGCAGTGTCTCAGACCCCATGTGCACTGTCCCCATAGTGGCATCCCACCTCACAGGGCCTCACCTTGCTCTGCCAGACTGAGGAGATTCAGTCTATCATCTCCACCATGGACTTTGCCTCTCCATGGCAAAAATTGAAACACAGGACTCCCAAAGCTGATTAGGAGCCCTATTTCCAGGAACACCGAGGCTCCTATGGTTGGGCAGCCAAACCCTGTTCCTGCCTTGACATCAGGCCATTTCTTCCCTGAACCCTGGCTAGCCTCAGCCTGTTACGGGCTGTGGGATAAGGAAGCACAGGTCATGATGTGACTGAATAGCAACTTTGTCTTGCTATAAGGCTATTCAGTGCTTATAGCTCTCTAGAGAGCAGCTCTGAAGCTGTGAGAGGCTGCTGAAAAAACATCTCCTTCCTTCCACTTGACCCAGAGAAGATCTCTGGGGCCAGTACTTTGGACATTGAGCCTTTCTCCAAAGGCCACAGTTTAGGTTGAGAATAGTCAGGTCGCAGCAGGCTGGAGGAGAGGGAGGGAATGAGGCTGTACTTAACTCCGTTCTACAGCTTGCTTTCTGGGGTGGGAATTGTGCTGGCAGACTCATAAGATGGTGGTGTCACAGTTGGAGGTTGGCATCTGCAGCAGGCTAATTTATGTGACCTGAAGGCTCACTCTGATGTTGGGAATGGAGGCCACCTCTCCCAACTGGAGATACGGCTGTTGAGACAGGGCTGGGTTTGTTTCGTTGATCACCTTGGGGGATAAGAACTAGTCACTATGATGTGCTGGAGGAGTATTTCCAGGGAGGAATATTTGCTCAGCAGCCAATGGGGGGTTTGTGATCCCTTAGCATCAAGGCTAACTGGGATGTGTGGACCTGATGGCAGAGGACATTCTCTTGCTGACACAAGCTGGTGGGCCCCAGACTCTTAGTTGCTCTTCAGAGCCGTACTAGAAAGTGTCTGGTGCACAGGGGCTTTGTATCTATGAAACAAGAAATCTGGCTTCTTGGGACAGTGGGAGTGTAGCTAGGGGACCCGCCAACTCCAGAGGTGTCTATGTGGTGGGAAGAGAGGACATGTGTATGTGCTGGTGTTCCTGAGGCTGTATGCTGTGAATATGACTGCATGCATGACTGTTTTGCAGTTGCATGAGTGGAGGGCATATTTGTCTGGGTACAATTCAGGCTCCATTCCCTTGTCATCACGACAGTGTTTTTTACCATGTGGCTCCTGCAAACAGCCGAACAAACAAACAAACAAACACATGGGAACCCAAACTCCCTATTACCACCACATTGCAGATGCAGCCTGGTTTGGCCTGTATTTCTCCCGTTGCCACAGCAACAGTAAGCCAGGGAGTAAATCAGAATATCCTCTCTGGTGCTCAACACCCCCATATGGCAAAATAATAGTGACAGTGCAGAAAGTCTGGTCTGTCTCCCCTACTTCTTCCCAACTCCAGTTCAGCAGAGACCCTCCAGAGACCTGTCATATGCCTGTCAGAGCCCCAAAGAGATCACAAGCTTCTTCCATGGGGGACGAGGGAACACCATCTTTGCTGTGACCAGCAATCACCCTCACTCCCTGCTTGAGTTGCTGTGTCTCCCATGGCGGGTGTTTAGGTCTGAATCAATGTTCAGTGTTCGTGGTCTCAGCTCAGCTGGCTTTTAACAAGACGAGTCCTGTTGGCTCCACTAGAGACCAAACAGCATCCAAACCAGGCTTAGCAACCTGCTTCTTGCTTCAGCAAACTCTACTTACAGCTGGGAGATACAGAGCCTTTAGAGACGAGCAAAGCAATCAAAGCACATGTAGGACCAAGACTCCTGTCCAGCTGAGCTCAGAAATATGCTCGCTGGGACAGCTGCCAAAAGGGCTCCACCAGCTATGCTTTGTGTTGGCCTTGGGCACTTCCAAAGTCAGCAATGCGCTTAGGAGAGAGATCTGTCTGCCCAGAAAGAAGAGTCCTTGGGAGGAGAGGAGGGACTGCTGTCCCTGCAATGGGTGTGGGGCAGTCCTCTGGATGGAGGGAAGAAGCCAGACTTGCATTTTCTACAGCAGCTCTTTCTATGCACTTCCTCGCCTGGAGATTTCTAGGTGCTACTAAAGCCCTGGAGGACAACCTGCATCCCCTTTTCTGCCAGCAGGCGATTATCGTGTATCCATCACTTGTGCCTCCCCCAGCTCTGGCCACAAACCTTCATTAGGAATCTCACTGTGTTCTTTGGATTTCCCCTGAGAAGCTGATTTTAAGGCTCCCCAGTGATTGCTAAGGTGTAAATACAGTGTGCTTCAGCATGGCAATGCGATTGCCCGAATGGATTGGAGCTGTTAACTCTTCAGCAGCTGAAGATCCTCCCCACGTCTCCCTGTTGTGACAGCCGCCTTGTTTCACAGGGAGATGGCTGGTAGGAGCCCAGTCTGACTCTAGGCACGCTGACAGATCAGTGTGGATGGGTGGACCCACAAGCCTCCTCATGTTTTGTGGAAGGGAGGAGAAGAGGCAGGAGCAGCTCAAAAAAAGGCAAAAAGGGCCATTTGATGATTAAATGCTAGAGCACAGCGGCAGTGTAAAAATATACATATATCACAAGCCTTAATTAACACAAGCGAAGGGAAAAGGAGGAAAAAAAAGCCACTTTCTAAAGGTTTCACAGAGACTATAAACTGGCAACGGAGAAAAAAAAAAGTAATACATGCAAATTAATGGCATAAATTTAGGGTTACTTAACTTCACAAATGTTAACAAGCTCATAAAAAAAAAAGTTATTCTTTCCCGGTTTCCTGTCGCTGTTTGTTTAATTCTCTCTCTTTTTTCTTCTGTTGAGAAGATTATGTTTTCAGTATATTCCTCCTAAATTAATTCTGTCTCTCTCTCTTCCTTCTCCCTCCCTCCTTCATCTCTGTCTCTTTCTCTGTGCCTGCCTTTGTCTGTTTGCCTTCCCTTCCTGCCTATCTATCATATTCTTAATGTCCCCATCATCATAGTATCTAGTCCTGGATACAATACCATCTCATTTCTCCCCCTTTTTCCTTCCCTGGCTCTCTCCCGCTCCCACCCCACCCTTCTTCTCCCCAGCTCTCATCCTTCTCCCCTCTTCTCATGTTGGCTTTTTTTTTCTTTTTTTTTCTTTTTTTTT
>NW_010520029.1:36518-41580 GCF_000687285.1 Phaethon lepturus
TTTGCTGCTGCAGGCTGTGTAGCTGGAGGCAGAGGTAGGAGTGTGTGGGCAGGCTGCGTTGGTACGCCACAGTCCCACTTTGGAACAGCTGTCACCGTTCCCCCTACACTGTCCCCTGTATTCAAGACTCTGCCTCTGCACAATGGTGGATAATAAAGGGCGAAGTAGCTCCTTGCTGAGCCCAGAAAGTCATGAGCTCTTAAGGTCATGGTGTCTCTGCTTCCTGCGTGTTTCTTGCTTTGCTTACAGATAAAACTAAGTTTAGAAAACTCAGGCAATCACCAGTTTAGCTCTGCCAAAACTCATTTCTCCGGAAAGAGGACATGTGCCTTTTGTTCTGCTTCTTTTAAAGCCACCAAGGACACCCCAAGTTGCACTATTCGTGATGTAACCCGTCCTGTCCGTGATGCTACGGCGTTCTGTTCTTAGGCTCTTGTTCTCATTGCTTAAAGAGAAGATGGTTAAAAAAAAAAAAAAAAATTCTCATTTTGACTTATGGACCAGACTGAGTCATAGGAAGACATCATTAAAAAAAAGAGGGGGTGGATATCATCATTTTTGGCCACAAGCCATCCCTGGAGCTTTCAAAGTATCCTGTAAATATTATTGCCAGCTCTGTTTCAGTATCAGACAGCAGTCCTGGCCAATAGCTTTTCTCCTCAGTGGCCCAATTCAGTGTTTCAGAATACTGGAGAGCAGAGGGGGAAGACAGTGTTTTATTCAACACAGCAATCTTGGGAAAAGATAGGTGAAATTACAAGCTGGAGTCCTCGGGCAGCAGTGAAAATAAGAAAATACAAACAAGCAAAGGGAAAAAAAGGAAAAGTCTAAATTTCTCAAAGCGAGAGAAAGGATGTTGGTGGGTGGGTAACAAAGAGGCTAGGAAGAGGAAGCACAGAAGGACAATCTGTTGTGTTTGGAAGATGTGGGAACCATCAACACAGATGTTGTAGAAGAAAGCAATCGAGAAGCTGAATGGGACTTGCATAGGTTTACAGTTGGGTGAATGCTTAAGTATGTTGCTAAATGGAGACCTGAATGAGTGAGAAGAGAACAAGAAATAATCATGCGGGAGTCCCCGTGCAGTATCAGTCTCTGTCCAGATTGACATCACAGGCTTTCCCACTGTTTTAAATCATTGCTTTTCCTGGGTAGGAAATGAGTCAGGGTGACTAGAGAGCTTTGGGTTTGGCCTATGCAGATTAAGAGGAGTAGTAAGGAATAAATAAAATATGGCATATGCAGGGGTGACTAAGGACTGGGAAAGAAGCAAAGAACAGTGTGGGGGAAGGAATAAGGGCTACGGTGAGGAATGAGGAGGGACTGCCAGATGAATTACTTGCTAGGGCTACCTGCTGAAGCCTCTAAAGAGAGATTTAGGGGCATCACTGCCTGGTGATGGAGTGTATATTACCTGGCTTAGTGGGTAAGACATTTACATGCCCCTGTTAGCTGAGTGATACTCTTTTTTCTGTCCTTTCAGCTTGGAAACAGTCTGGTGCAAAGTTTTTTTCTCACTGAACATATTTACAGGACCTAGGAAACCAGAGGCCCAATATCAGTTGTAGCCTCCATGTACTTTGCTATTGGCAGCATCAAAAAGAGGTAGAACAGCGAATAGGTGGGGAAAAAAAGATTGAAATCTGGACCGAGCAAGAACAAAGGAAAGGGTGGGGTATTTTTTAAATTATGTTGTCCCCTATTTTTGATTGCTTCATAGCTTGATTTAGCTTTGGCCTACATAATTAAAATGGAGGATGACAAGGTACCAGCAGAGACAATTATTTTGTTGGGTTATTTGCATGGATCAGCTGTTTGTTGCACAGTTGCTGTAGGAAATGCAACTCCATGAGCAGACATATATAATTGTAAAGAAGGGGAATGAATAAACGTGTTTCAAAGAACAAGGAGAATTCTAAATGTCAGCAAAGGGGTATATGACTCACTCATTGGGAAAATACTATTATTGGATACGTAAGTAGGACTGTACAAAGCACTCAGAGGAGGGATGCTACTAGAAAAAAGGAGAATTAATAAGTGAAGGTAGCATTTAGATAAGTGACAGTGAATGAACGAGGAGATGTGCCAACACAGGGCCTGGAGTGAAAGCAAAGGGAGAATGCAGGGTGAGGGTGGAGAAGGATGAAAAGAGAAAGATCATGGACGATGAGGAGGAGGAGCATTACTGGAGACTGCTGAAATACAATGGAACAGATGAGTGGTTGTTAAAAGACTCTACTTGTCTTTGGCAGAATAACAGTGACAAAGTGCTTCTGTTCTACTGAGCATTAAGGATTAAGGAAATAAATGAGGTGGAACTTCATGGAAGAAGAGGAAATGCCTGTGCTGAGGAGGCAGGAGGAGACCCAGCACTCACCTGGAGCTAGCCTCTGCAGAACTGGCTCAGGCTGCGATGGGTGAGTGGTGTGGAGGAATACTGCCCTGTTTTTCCAGAGGAAAAAGCAGTGTTTAATTGTAACAGTGTTGTATAGATTACGGACATGGCTGAAATGAGCAGTGCAGGATCAAGGCACTTTTGCATGAGTTCAAGCCAGGCATAGAGAATAGTTGGCTAATGCTCCTGGTAGGTTTGACAACAAAGTTGCAGATTTCTTGAGTTCAGAACATGTTTAACATGAAAACTTTCAGTTGGCAAATCCAGGACACCATCCCAGCAGACCTGTTCCACATGTCCGGCTGGTCATCCTCGCAGCCTCGCACTGGAATGGTAGCTGTGTGCTAGCACGTCTGCCCAAGCAGAGGCCGAGGAGTCCAGACACTTTGGTGAATGGATCAGTCTGGTTTGCAGCAGGGGCCAGGGGATCTCCAATCCTGGAGGAGGAGGTTTCCAGAGCCTTTAGTTTGGGTCCAGCTGGGAGCAGCACCAGTTTATATTTTGGTTTTGAAATCCTGCATTTCCAGCAAGCTGCTTCTTTGGCTGGCTTCGGTTGATTGAGTCGGTAGAGAGACCGATGTAGGTGGATAATGGGGAGAGGGGGTGGTAAGTGGCAGAGCTATTGCCTTAGCGAGAGGGAAGGATGCCATGTAAGTACTGCCAGTCCCCATTCAGTGAGCAAGTGGTGAGTCAGGGGCAGATACTGAGTCAGCAAGAAGGCGGACGGGTAGGTGGGTGGGTAGAGCACCCTGGCTATCTCAGTACAAACCGCTCAGCCACACCGTTGCACTCAGCTCCCCGTGGAAAGTGGCAGGCAGAGGTTCAGGCTACTGCATCCCCTGATTCTCCCCTGCCCATGCAATTCCCTGGGCTGCCTTTGTGAGACAGTGGGGCTTCAGAGAGGGCCTCTCACTGTGGCCTCTGGTGGGACAAAGCAAAGCACATTTTTTCCTGACATGTTTATGATCCTACTTGCAAACACTGCCTCTCTGCAAGGGCTAGTAGTAAAAGAAGAGGAATGAAAACAGCTGATGAAGGTATAGCGAGCCCTTCAGCCTTGTCTTACCCCAAGGATATCACTCATGCAGTCAGGGAGCTGGTGAAAGGTAGGAGGTAGGGAGAGAGAAAAGAAAGAAAGAAGGAAAGAAAGGAGGTAGAAACGAGAGTGTGAGAGAGCAAATATTTGAGAGATGAAAAGAAATTACCATACGGCAGGATCCTGTTATTCAACCTAATTTTCAAAGGACTGCAGCTGTCGCACTGAGATAATCTGTTAATTATAACGGTCATTGTGTTTTGGCAATGGAAGAAAAAAACAGGCTCTAAACAAGGCAAGGTAGTGGGGAAAAGAGAGGGGAGGCACGGCTGTGTCAAAATGCATGTCAGCTGTTAGCTTGAAATATAGGTGGGCGAGCTGGCCGGGAGGAGGGTCCCTCCCCAGCAGGGCTGAGCTGTGCCATTGCCTGGGGGTGGAGGATGGAGGGAAGGTGGAAGCAGCCATGTGGAAATGTAGTGTCGTGTCCAGCGTGGGTCTGCTCCTCTTGCTGAACCCAGGCATGCATTGACCAGAGGAAGAGCTTTGAGGGGCTCAAGTGTCCCCATTAGACCATGCTGTCACAGTATTTCACTCTTGGGTCATCTGAAACAGCTTTTCCATGTCCACCTCACACCTTTTCTCTGCTTCTGCCTCACACCACATCAGAACTGCATCTGCCGTATTTGAACTACCACCTGTAACAGCTTCTGCTTCTGGTTGAGTCTCCATTGGCGGGAAAGTTGAGCACAGGGACTGCTCCATCTTTCGACTTCTTACAGACTAATGACTGCATGAGTCATTCGTCTTGACATCTGGAGTTTTCTTGCTGGAGTTGTACCGGGGTGGCTGCTTGTCCTACTTGGAGAGAGGTCTCATTGCTGGCGAGGGAACCTTTCTCAGATTGCTGAAGGTTGGCTGGAAGCTGAGAGCATGCTGAAGGATGCTGTGCCCCACGGGAGCCTGCAGGCCTGGAGGTATCTTCCACAGGACAACTGTCTGCCAGTGCACCTTGTGAAGTGGTTGCTGTCCTCAGGCAGCCCAAGACCTGTGTGAGGTCTGCAAACTGGCACTGCTGGGTTGCTGGGGACCTATTTAGAATCCAGAAATACTGGAGGTATGCTTGGTTTGAGTGAGAGTATCTTTCAGATAGCTTGTGGACCTGCCGTTCACAGACAGCTTGGTGAAAGCCAGGAGCTGCTGTTGTATGAAATAGGGCAGAAAGGCCAGCACAGGACCGCAGAAGTGTGACAGTGACCTTGATGGGGGTCTTGGCAGTGGCATCACATACAGCCCAAGAATTTCTCCTGGCCTCATGCAGGACACTCACCACTCCCTTGCAGCAATGCCCCCCATGCAGATAGAGCTCCCACCCTGCTCCCTGGAGCGGCTCCCTCCCATGCATCCAGAGCCCCCGCTCCTGGCCTGTTAACCTGCAGCAGCTCACACGCACTCTCCTGCAGAGCTGTTGCTCCTGTCCTCTTGCCCTGACAGCTTGCAGAGAGCAGAGGTCATTCCCTGTCCCCTTCAGCAGCTCCCTCTCGCACGCACAGGCACAGAGACAGCACTCACACCCTGCTCCTACAGTGATTCGTGTCGGGGGATACAGGCAGAAGCAGTGCTTCCACCCCTTT
>NW_010520029.1:41611-43212 GCF_000687285.1 Phaethon lepturus
ACACCCCCTTGCCCAACCATGCTGGTCTCCGGTGATCCACGCATGCCTACACGCAGCCCGCGCTCCCACCCCGTTCCCTACAGTGCCTCACACACAGCCAACGCTCCCACCCCTTTCTCCACAGTGACTGCTTCATCCACAGGCACGCGCGCGCGCACTCACAGCCAGCGCTTTGTCTGATTCCCCGTGGCAATTCCTCCCCCCGGGAGTCAGCACTCATTCTCTGCCTCACAGAGTGATTAACCCACATACACACCCGGCCCGCGCATCCACCCCATCACCTATAGCAACTCCTCCGCATATAGTGCGCCTCCTCCTCGCACCCTTAGAGCCGACACTGCCACCCCTTTCGCTACAGTGACTCACACCCATGCACACCCATGCACATGCCCCGGCAGAGCCAGTCTTGCTGTTGTATTCCCTATGGCAGGTCCCTACAGACAGTCACACAGAGCCCACACTCCCTCCCCGTTGCCAACAGGAATGGTTTCTAAGCCTTTCTGCTGCCTCATGTCTGGGCTCATGGGCTGACACCAAGGGGAGTGATGTTTCCCAGGCCCTCCTCTCCCCTGGAGGGAGAGCGCTGAAGGCGGCTTTCCTGCTGCTAATATTTTTTATGGAACCTATAAACCCTTGACATCCTCTTCCACTTGGAGAAGGCTGTTCCCCAAGCCTAGCCCCATGTGCACATCTCTGTGGGTTGCTGCCATGGGGTCTCTGGGTGGAGCTAGCTTGATGCAAATCTCCCTTAATCTTCAATAATCGTATTAATATAAAAGGTAACCATTTCATTTTGGAAAACAAAGGTGACTCTCTGGCCTGCCAGGGAACCACTGGCATATGAAAGACCTTTCTGCCAGTATTTATCACTCTAAAATAAGATTTAAGCTTCTAAAGCTCTCTTTTCTTTCATGCTTCTGAGCTGCTTCATTTTTCTCCCCTGAGCTTTCCCATTCTCTCTTTCTTGCTGCCTAACAAATTAGGCATCTAATCACTGCTCGGGAGGCGTGATGGGAGAGCAGGGGTTTTATATACAGCATCGTGTTGGTTTTTTTCATGGTTAGTCTTTAAGCTGTTTGGCCCAGCAAACGTTTGGAGTCAATGGCTGTGCATTTGCTTGAGCCTGGGTTCACATACATGGCAGATGGTAACTTCAGGTTAACACCTGAACTCTTCCTGTGCCCTGAACTGTCCGAAGGGCAGGACTGCAGAGCAGCATGTCCTTGGGGCAGTCCTACAGTCTGTATTTCTGCCCTCTTCCCTTCCTCTGTGCAGGGCCCCATCATCACTGGCTGGAATTTGAGCACTGCAATCATCCTTGCAGCAGTGTCCTGTGAGGAGCAGCTGAGATCCCTTGTGGTTTTGTGGGCTTCCTTACTGCAGTGTCCTGCTGAGATCCTAGTCCTTTGGGCTTCTTCCAAACTCCTTGGACAGCTGGAGTTTGGGAGCTGTGAGCTTCATCCTCACTCATGGCCGAGCCTCTCCCAGCAGGCACTGGGGATTTGTATATGGTGAAAGAAGCCTGCCCAGAGTCAAACCAGGAGATTTCTCTTGCAGCAGCACTCTGCCAAAACTCACAGAGCCTCCAACATTGAGTGGCC
>NW_010520029.1:43243-48754 GCF_000687285.1 Phaethon lepturus
GTTCAACCCCTGTAAGGGATGAAAGCTTTGTCTGGTCAGTGACATGAAAACACCTTTTGTTGCATGAGTTTCTAGGGTGGCTCTACAGACTTTTTTTTTGTTCGTTTCGTTTAATGTTTCTGCCTAAGACAGCTCCAATGTCCTCTAGATTTTGAAGCTACAATTTCAAACAAATGTAACATTGGGATGGATCTCAGAAGTGCTGAGATCTTATGTGTTTCAAGAAAATAGAGGGATAAATTAGAGAAGAGAGAAAGCGAGACAGAAACCTTCACAGAGCCCCATTAAAGGAAACAGTGCTGTGTGAGCTCAACCCTTGGTGGACATCAGAGAAGCTGCAGTAGAAGACATTATTCCTCTCTCTCACACACACGCACACAAATGTCTTCCATGTCACAAATCCACAGGTCATCAGGCTTCCTGCTCCCTCTTCTCTTGGTCCCAAACTTCTCAGGACTTTCGGAACACCTCTGGGCACAGCCGCAGTTTCTTTGCTGCACGACTTGATGGTAACTCCTGCAATAAATGGGAGCATCCCTGGAAGCAGTGGGGCTGAGAGGGAAGGGGCTGCTGTTGTGCACCCTGTGCTGCGAGCTTCTCCTATGGCACTGCCCTTTCACCATAGCCAGGAGCAAAAGCAAGGGCCATCTGGGTGATGATTTGAAGGAGCTGCAGTGACGCCAACAGACCAGTGTGTATTACAGAAACTATCCAGCAGGTGTGGAGAGTCCCTTCAAGTAAGCCACCAGCTCCCAGTACCAAGCATCCCCAGGAAAGGCAGCCTCTCTTTTTTGGAAAGTGGTTAGAGAAATCTTGGAAGGACCTTGAAGCCAAGAGGGGTGAAACAGAGCCCCTTGGAGACGGTGTTTGTGCCCTGAGGCACACCAGGAGCAGGCAGCGCACTGAGCTGGGAAGAGGGCTGATGCCCAGCTGCAGCACAAAGCATAAGAAAGCAGCAGGAGCTTTGGCCTGGTTTTGGGGTGTCCCCAGAGGAGTGAAGAGTGTTTGGCAGGTTTTTAATGCATGCATTTCTAATGGGAGGCTCTTAGCACCGTTTAAGCAATGGTAGAATTAAGTGCTGGCTTTTCCAGTACACTGGGCCCCAGGAGGCCAAGGTTGACAAGGTCAGGATTTCAGGCCCAAATTGCTGCTATATGTGGCTTTTCTGGTTGCCTTTTTACACCGTGGCCTCTAGACCTTGTATCCTCCCTCACTCGTGGTCCTTCCACCCCCTCTGTCCCTCATATCATGCCTGTCCACACTTTTAGTGGATGTATTTCAACCTGCCCTCATACCTGGCCATCTAACTAGTGATGGTATTCCTGTGTCACCCCATGTGCCACCTTGATCCCGAAGCCAAAGGATTTTCTGGGGCTATCAGAACATCCAGCTCCTGATTCAGATCTGGGGCTCTCCTCCTTCCACTTCACCCTCCCTGCTCTCTCCTCTGAACAGGGGAACCACCCTTCTGCTCTTCTCCGAACACTCTAGTGCAAATAAATGCCAATAACACTGAGGCATCCATTAGTAGGGAATAAACCAGAGGGAAATCCTTGAGAGCTTGGACCTGATGGGTTGACTTTGTGCCAGCCAAGGAGGGTACAGCCATGGGCACAATGCTACCACTGTTTCTTGATGCTCTTGCATACATGAGGATGGCCAGGAGCCAAGGGCACGTTGTAAAAGCCATCTTGAGTTACACTGAAGAGTGCTGGAACCCTACAGCTGGGTGGGCCCAACACATGGGGGTGGTGACCTTGCACCTGCCCTATAAAACAGATACTGTGTTCCAACTTTTCCCCTCACTGGTAGCCACACCCTCCCCCCAAACCAGACTGTCCACAACCTGTGCCTCCCCCTACCTCGGCCCTGCTTTGAGCTGGAGTTGCTCACCCCTGCTCTCCCTGCCCACCCTTCATCCACACGTCTTCTTGTTCTAACGTCTGAGAAGCAAGGGGAGGAAACAACCAACTCTGCTGTCAGCACCTTCTGAGCCAGCAGAAAGGAGAGTGTTGCTTCCTTGTGTTGTTGGAGTCCAATGCTATCGGATTTATGTTCATTTGGCTCTGGATATTTGAGGGAGGGCCTGGTGCTGACCCCCATCCCTGGTCTGCTACTGCCTGTAAAGGCCAGTGTCATGGAGCAGTAAGGGCCAGCTGCTCCTTAATGGGCAAGGTTGTGGTGGAGCTGGAGACCGACACTTCTACAGCATTGCTGCAATAGGGACTGATGGCACAGGACTGAGCTGAAATGGAGTCCTGGGCCATGGACGGGGTAGAGAAGGCTACAGACTGGGATGGCCTCGGAGCCCTAAACACCAGTGCAATAGTGGAGAGACAGGAGCCGTTGGGGGAAGAATGGCAAAGTCTGCATATTTCTTGTATGTAGCCACCTTGGGGACCCAAGGGGACCAATGAATTTGGCTTGAGGAATGGCTTGGCCCTTCCTTTGGCCTGTGGCTGGGGCAAAGTTGCACAGCCAAGGTGGGAGGTAGACAGGAAGCAGGTCTTCTCTGCATAGAATCATAGAATCTTTGGGTTGAAAGGGACCTTTTAAAGTCACCTAGTCCACCCCCCCTGCAGTGAGTAGGGACATCTTCAACTAGATCAGGTTGCTCAGAGCCCTGTCCAACCTGACCTGGAATGTTGCCAGGGATGGGCCATCTACCATCTCTTTAGACAACCTGTGCCAGTCTTTCACCACCCTCATTGGGAAAAATTTCTTCCTTATATATCTGCCCTCTTTTAGTTTAAAATCATTACCCCTTGTCCAATTGCAAGAGGCCACGCTAAAAAGCCTGTTCCCATCTTTCTTAAAAGCCCCCTTCAAGTACTGGGAGGCTGCAATAAGGTCTCCCTGGAGCCTTCTCTCCTCCAGGCTGAAGAACCCCAACTCTCTCAGCCTGTCCTCATAGGAGAGGTGTTCCATCCCTCTGACCATTTTGGTGGTCCTTCTCTGGACCCGCTCCAACAGGTCCATGTCTTTCCTGTGCTGAGGGCTCCAGAGCTGGACGCAGGACTCCAGGTGGAGTCTCACCAGAGCAGAGTAAAGGGACAGAATCACTTCCCTCGACCTGCTGGCCATGCTGCTTTTGATGCAGCCCAGAATACGGTTGGCCTTCTGGGCTATCAGCGCACATTGCATGGTCCCCTTTGTTTTTGACACATAGCAAGCATAAACACCACCTTCGTTTCCATCTACCCCCTAACCCAGGCACCTCTTTGCTTTCCAGGCTGCTAGGACATCTCCCCTTCTAAACCCTCTCTGTGCTGCCTGAGCGTAGCTCCCTGAGTGGGATGCGGGTGGGTCTCAGCGATTGCTGGAGCTGCTGCAGAGCAACGTAGTTCTGGCCTCAGCATTTCTCCCTGTGCACCATAAGCAAACTACAGCAGGCAATGATGACTTCAGCAGAACATTTGGAGCAGCCTGCCCTACTAGAAGGCGTCAAACTAAGGGATTGGGATTTTCCTACATGGAGTTGGATATTGTGCAGGGTATTATTTGGTGAGGTGAGGCAGACAGGCCAAAGCATAATGCTCAGAGAAGGATGCTCAGTAAAATCCAGGCTAAATTTTTTACTGCTTGCTCAGGGGCTGCCCCTGGCCTCTCCTTGGGTGGACATACTTTGGGCACCAATGTGCAAAAAGCGTGATAGTATCTGCCACTCCATTGTTCAGTGGAAGAGACTGGGAAAAGTAAGAGAGCATTCGAGAGGAAGGTAAAGGGACAGATGGTGTGGGATGTTGGCTATTATCTCTGCATGGAGTCACCTCTGGAAAAGGTGGGACAAGGCAGGGGTCTGGCGCTGAGGAATATCAGATGCCTGTGGGTCCCAACCTGTGGAGAGCCAGATGTGCCTCCTATCTGATGTGTCAGGGTAGGCAGTGTCAGGAAATTATTTCTCATTGGATTATAAGGCTGCAAAACAAAGCAACAGACTGTAAAAACCTCTGCCTTCTGCTTCAGTGCTGGCTGATGTAAAGCTGAGGCAGCAGCTGGAGGCCATCATATGACAACCATAAATGACATGAGTTTGGTGGCCTCCAACAATGAGCTGTGAGGAACAGAGGCTTTCTCTCTTTTCCATTGGTCTAGTTCTTCTCCCCCTCCCCTTCTCCATCTTGGCTTTACTTTTTGGATTATTGAATATTTAAGTGTTTCTCTGTGACACTATCTCTGATCCCTTAATCCAGCTGGCCTGGTAATTCCACAGACCCAAATCAGCTCAGATTTCTCCACAGACTTAAGCCTTGTTCCTCAAAGGTTCACTCCTCCTCCATTTATCTTCCTTCATTTTATTTTTGCCCTTTGTGTCTCTGTACTAGAAATTGGTTCAGCTTTTGCAGCTTTGGCAATATATTTAGTGAACAGCCTCCCCCCCAAAAATAAAAGAGGCAAGAAGGGATCTTTATTTTTCATTAACTAAGAATCCTTTTCTCTCATTTTTATTGTTTTCTTTCTCCTCAAAATTAAAAAAAAACAGAGGGTGCAATGCCCACATGTTGTATGAAATTATTTCCTCTGCTCTGCCTGAGGACACCCCTGCCAGGCTCCTGTCTCAGCACAGTGGGAGAAGTGTTGAAGCTGTAGCTGGAGGGAAGGGTGCTCCAGACTGCCCTTCCCAGGCAGGACCAGGGGCTTGCCCAGAAATATGTTGAAGCAAATGTCACTGTCGCTGATACCTGCAAGGTACCCTTTCCCACAAAGGGGCAGTGTTCATAGCCCCCAAGGAGAAGCGGCAAAGCAGGCAGATGGAGGCTATGCACCTCTTTTTGGTGGGGTGTAGGTGATGTCCTCAAGCTCGGGACTGCTGACATTGCTGGGTGAGAGACTGAAGGCTGGTATTTTACACCCTGCCTCCACGCTGCCTCCCCCAGCATGCTCAAGCCAGGCTGGGTCACCTCAACAGCCTTGTCCCTGCACCAAGAGGCAGGAACAATTTTTAGAGCCAAGTGGTTACACGTGGCTTGAATTATTTATCCCTCTTGCATCAAAGAAGGAAGGAAATAAACAAAAAAGTGGTTTTCTTTTTTCAGGGTGGGGAGACTTGTCTGCATTTTCCCTGCTTTCAGGCAGATGATAATCCTTGGCTTTGGCTGTGTTTGGGGCCTGCCTTTGTTTACATTAGGAGTTTTGAACTGCCTGCAAAAAGAGCAGTATGTTTCCTAGCCTCCCTCCCCTTCCCCTTGTGCCCCCACACTGCTGCCTTCCCCCCAGGTCCTTACTTAAGGGAGCCCGGGTACCCTTCTGCATACCCCTGATACAAGACTATACGTCATGAGGGTTCCCTTCTCAAAGGCTTACCAGCATGGCAGGCAGTCCCACTCCTCCCTTGCCTGCACCTCCCACGATAATGCTGTCTCTTCCCCATCATCTCCCTCTTCTCATGAAACCTCACTGTCTCTACTCTTATCTCAAAGACCCCCTCCAGCTGATGCCTCTTCTTGTCTCCTGTGTGCTTTCTTTTCCAGATTCCAGTGGCAGATGGATGCTCTCTCGTGCGCACTTGCT
>NW_010520030.1:0-2152 GCF_000687285.1 Phaethon lepturus
TGGATGCTAGCAGCAGGGGCAGGAGAGCAACCCCTGCCAAAACCTGCTTTCTGCTTGCTGCCCCGCAAGGGAAGGACAGTTTGCCGGGACATGCATGTCAAGCTAGGTCACCTACAGCTGGCTGCCCAGGACCACAGTCCAGATGGCTTTTGAATATCTCCAAGGATGGAGACTACACAACCTCCCTGGGCAACCTGTTCCAGAGCTCAGTGACCCTCATAGGAAGAAAGGTGTTTCCTGCTATTCAATAGCACTTCCTCTGGTTGAACTTCATGAGGTTCCTCTCAATCCATTTCTCCAGCTTGTTGAGTCCCTCTGGACAGCAGCATGGCTCTCCGGTGTATCAGCCAGTCCTCCCAAATTTGTGCCATCAGCAAACTTGCAGAGGGTACACTCTGCCTCATCATCCAGATCGTTAATGAAGATGCGGAACAGGGCGGGAGCCCTGGGGTACACTGCTAGTTACTGGCCTCCAACAGGACTTTGTGCAGCTAATCACCAACTTCTGGGCCCAGCTGTTCACCCAGTTTTCAATCTGTCTGCTCATCCAGCCAATAATTCCTCAACTTCTCCAGGAGGATCTTAGGGGAGGCAGTGTAGAAGGCCTTTGAAGTCTCAGTAGACAATACCCACTGCTCTCCCCTTGGGTTTGGAGCCAGTGGTCCTGGAATATTAACCAGCTTTCCCAGGCCCCTCTTCCCTCCAGGGCCTTATATCATGCTACTCTTCCAAGCAGACCTTTGAAGAGGCCACTCTATGCTGTCCTGAAGTCCAGGGTAGTGAGCTTGCTCTTTGCAGTCCCCTACACCATCCCACAAGTACTTGTATGGCATGGAGCCAATCGTGGGAAGCATCATGGCATAAATATTTGCCTGAATGGCCTCTCCTCTTCCTAAAGGAAGTCCAAACGTAACATGGGCTGGGGCTTCTTTTGGTGTGCAAGGATGGCATTGGGGGTGTCATTCCCACCCTGGCCCCACCCAACACTCCTCTCGGCCAAGCTACACTGTCAGTCTTGATGGCAAAGGTGAGTGTGGTGGGTTAACCTTGGCTAGCTGCCAGGTGCCCACCAAGCTACTCTATCACTCCCCCTCCTCAATGGGAAAGTGAGGAGAAAAATAGGACAAAAGGCTTGTGATTTGAAATAGGGACAGGGAGATCACTCAGCAATTGCCATCACAGGCAAAACAGACTTGACTTGGGGAAATTTATTTAGTTTATTGCCAATTAATAAGAGAGTAGGATAATGAGAAATAAGAACAAATCTAAAAGCACCGTCCCCCCACCCCTCCCTTCTTCCTGTGCTCAGCTTCACTCCTGACTTCTCTACCTTCTCCACCCCGAGCAGCGCAGGAGGACGGGGAATGGGAGTTGCAATCAGTTCATAACACTTCATCTCTACTGCTCCTTCCTCCTCCCTCTCTTCCCTTGCTCCAGCGTGGGGTACTTCCCATGGGAGGCAGTCCTTCACAAACTTCTCCAGTGTAGGTCCTTCCCACGGAATGCAGTTCTTCAAGAACGCATTCAGCATGGGTCCTTTCCACAGGTGCAGTCCTTCAGAAACGGACTGCTCCAGTGTGGGTCCTCTGTGGGGCCACAGGTCCTGACCGAAAATGTGCGCTTTTGTGGGCTCCTGTCTACAGGCCACAGGCCCTGCCAGGAGCCTACTCCCGCGTGGGCTTCCCACGGGATCGCAGCGTCCTTCAGGCATCCCCCTGCTCCAGCATGGGGTCCTCCCTGGGCTGCAGGGGAATCTCTGCTCTGGCACCTGGAGCACCTCCTGCCCCTCCTTCTGCATTAACCTGGGTGTCTGCAGAGTTGTTTCTCTCACTCGTCTCTCCAGCTGCAGTTGCACAGCAGTTTTTACCCCTTCTTAAATATGTTCTCACAGAGGAGCTCCCAGCACTGCTGATGGGTGCAGCTTTGGCCAGCGGTGGGTCCATCTTGGAGCCAGCTGGCATTGGTTCTGTCAGACATGGGGAAGGCTTCTGGCATCTTCTCATAGAACGTACCCCTGCAGCCCCCCAGCTACCAAAACCTTGCTACATAAACCAAATACAGTGAGCCTGGAGGTTTCTATCTCTTCTCCACTCTGTCCTTCCCCAAGCAGCTTTGTCCAGGCTCGCGAGACGCTCTTCTCCCTAAACTACTC
>NW_010520030.1:2221-6928 GCF_000687285.1 Phaethon lepturus
AAAGCTCATTTCTTTGAGGAAAAGCTGTCTTTGTGGCAGGCACAAGAGAACCACCAATGGCAAAACCACTTCTCACACTAGATTGCCTTCTCTCTTGCCCTCTCTCCCAACAAGAATCCCCCTTAGAAACCTACGCCAGCATTTTGAACCATCCAGTGGTGTCTCATGGAAGTGTCAGGAGAGAAGGGATGGCCACCCCACGGTGCCTGTCTTTTGGAGTGTCAGTATTGGCCTCTCTGTCCCCAGGGACAGACCTGCATCTGAGCACCCTGGGCGTGAGGCCACAGGTAAGCAGCGCAGCTCAGGGCTACTGCTCTGTGCCATGCACTGTTCTCCAGCAGCCATGTCTTCTGCTGTGCACATAGGTAACCTTGTGGTGAGCACAAGCTGAGGAGGAGACTCTTCCTGTTGTGTGTCTGCAGACTGCTGCCAGCATGGGAGGGAAGCTGCTGCAGGATGCCAGAAGAAGGACAGCATAAGCTAGAGCCCGGATGCAGCCTTCTGTCTGAGAAGGACATGAGGGAGCCAGAAAGGCATCTTCTACATGCCTGTGTCATTCATGTCCATATTTCATGAACATTGAGGAACAGCAGCAGAGAGCAGAAGAGAAGTGTCTCTGGGCTGATTTCCAGACTCACAGGGAACAGTTTCACAGGGAGAGGGCCCAGGCACGGGAGGCACTTTTAGACATGTCCCAAAGCAGCCATTGCTTCCTCCATAGGACCTGGAGGGTGAAGGTACCTGGGTCCCAGAAGTGTCATTGTTCTCACCGAGCCAGGCTGGGGCTGTTGTCTCTCTGGCTGGCCTCATTCCTACAAGGAATGACTGATGTCAGACAAATCCAGAGGCTGCTCTGTGGCAAGGGCATGGATTGATCCTCTCTCTCTTGGACTCTCTCAGCCCGGTAGTTAGGGGCTGCCCTGGGGCGGGCTGACCCCAGGGGGGAGATGATCAGTCACTTGAGCCCACATGTCCTGGAGGGGCTGAGCTGCTAGCATATGATGCGCCCCCTGCCTTGTGACACGCGCGGTGGGGTGACAATGGGGCTTGCCCATTGCCCAGCCCCTCTGCCTGCACCACCCCACACTTGGCTGCGAGGCCTTCAGGAGCGAGGTGCTGGCTGCTGCTCTGGCTGCCACCTTGCTCTCGAGGAGACGCTTTGCAGTGAGGAGCAGAAGGCAACTGGAGGAAGCAAACCAGCGTGGAACGGCTGCTTGGTGAAGGATGGAGCCGGGCCGGAGCCAGAGGGAGGCCAGGAGCACTCCCATCCTGCGCTGTGGCCGCCTCATGATTCCAACGCTCATGAACCTCTCGGATGATGGTTAGGCCGTTGGGAGATGTCTGATGAGTGCTGCTGTAGGGCAGGCTCACCTGTTGTGCCGGAGTTCAACCTGGGGAGGCGGAGAGAGCGTACCAGGACACTGGCACCTGCCTCCTCCATGCCGAGGGCTGACACGGACCATGACCTCCCCTTTCTCTTGCTTTCCAGAGATCGTGAGAATTTGGGATAGTGTATCCCAGTTCATCCTCTGTCAGCTTGCATTGAACAAGGTGTGTTTTGCAGCCTCCCCATCCCCTCCTACCCTGCTCCTTCCAGGAGTCCTTGACTTGCAAACCATCTGCTGAAGCAGAATAAACATCCTGGAGGTTCTCTGTGGGCTACAGGCATGCCAGCGGCCCCGCTGCCGTGACGCTCGGGGTGAAAAGAAGAGCCCAGCCGCAGCAGAAGGAACTGATCCATGCTGCCTGCAGCTTGTGCATTGCCCGTGGACAGCATGGGCAGCCCAGCATTCAGCCTGAACCATTTCTCCAGGCTTTCCCCACTTGTTGGAAAGCCCTTGGGGGATCCTCCCTTGCTGAGGGTGTTTGCTCTGCTCTTACTAGCACAGCTGTTCCTGACAGAGCAAACCAGAGGGAGGTGAGAAAGGCCCAGAGGGCGAGGCCATCTCCAAAGCTCTGCAGACCGCCGCCATCCAGGCCTACCCCCATAAGCCGGGGCACAACGGCACATTGCTTGCTCACAGTAGCTGTGTCCCACCTCAGAAAGACTGAGCCCTGTTTCCTCTTTTTCTCTCTTTTCAGGGTGTCACAATACCTGGGCTGGGCACCTTCTTCCTTATTAAACACTTTTTGTCCACGGGGCGCTCTGGGCTCCTCCACATGCAGAAGCCGGTCTTCCAGCTGTCGGAGAACTTTGCATGGGTTCACGGGCTCCAATATGAGAAACAAACATTTCCTGGTAAGAAGGCAGACAAGTGGGGCGCTTTCCTCTTGCGAGGCCTTTGGGGTGCGTGCCGAACTGCTGCTACCAGAGGTCTGAGAGGAGTCTAGAGCCCCTTCAGAAGGCCCTGAGAACAGCCTGAGCTTCTCACAAGCAAAGACAGCCCCAAATTTTGTCTGCCTGCCAAGCCGCAGCTCCTGAAAAGGTCCCTCTCTGCACTGTTTGCACTCTGACGGCCGCATGGGCTGTTGTTTTTGCTCAGGGCAGCTGGCACGGCTGCAGGTGCAGGCTGGCAGAAGGGAGGATGTGGTGTGGCGTGAACGATGCACCACCGGCGTGGGGCACCAGGCCCTCGGAGCTCTGTGTTTTCAGGGATTCTCTTCTCTCCAGTGCTGCCTCTCGGCCCAGAGGGTGCTTTGAGCTGGGGCTGGAAGGGGGCTACACAGACTTCATTTTAGAACTGCACCGAAGTCGTCTGCAAGACAGCTCTCTAGCACAGCTTTGCAGCTGCCCGTACTTGACTGAACTCCGCTTCAGCATAGTGACTTTGCTCCTCACTTGTTTTTCAACAGAGGCTCCTCCGACTGTTCTGTTGAATTATGCCTCGGTATGCTTGGACACCCACATTCCTCGGGACACGGTGCAGCGCTGCGTTCAAGAGACCCTGCATTTTCTGTCTTACACCCTGGCAAAGAAGCAGAACGTAGACTTTGTCTTCAAGGACATTGGCTGCCTGCGCTTCCGGAAGAAGAAAGTCAAAATGCGTTTTTCCGCAGACTTTCTTTGCACCCTGGATAGCACCGGCCACCTGCTGAAATCTCTCCTCAGCGTGAGTGCCTCACTCTGCCAGTGCTGCCACGGGTTCTTGGGAGATGCCCTGAGAGGCTGTTGGCAGTGGCTTTTCTCCCTGGAGTGCCTTGCACAAACCGGGTGCAGGCGCTCACTGTGCCACTCCGGCTTCTAATAAAGAGGGCTTAACACTGAGGACAGCGAGCTCTGCCAGAGGGCAGCTTGCTGCCTTGGCAGCCCAAAGGCTGGCTGCCTTGGTTGGCAATGGGATCGCCTCCTGGCACTGGTCTCACCCGGCGCTGTCTTTCCTGCAGAGGCCAGGGACGATGGGTTCGGACGTACCGGGCAGAAAGACCACCCTTTCCCAGACAGCTTCCGGCGATGTCGTCGTGTTCCCCAAGTGAGTACGGTTGCTTCTGCAGGCCTTGGCCGCTGAGCACGTCAGCAGCTTCTCAGCTTCTCTTGGGTCAGCCGGTGCTGCCAGGGCTTGCCCACTGCTCGGGAAGGAGCTGGAGGGAGACTTTTTCCAAGGCCTGGATCCCACCTTTCTACACGCTTGCTCCTGCTTCTTTTGGAAGATGAGTGGATTCACAGTGTGGCCCATGGGCTAGAGATTGCCCCCTCCTGTCCCAACCCACAGCAAGTGTCTCTCAGAAGGTGGCACCAAGGCCAGAGCCCTGGGAGGTGGTGCCCTGGAATCAGACTCCTGTTGTCTTCTTGCTTCCAGGATCAGGCTCTACATAACACCTGGAAGAGCTGCTGGGGAAAGGCGTCTTCACACTGCCAAGGGGCAGGTGGAGGAGGAGAAGCAGGGAGAAGGGAGGAGGGAGGAAGAGGCTAAGAGAACAGGTACTGTGAGAGCTGTCTCCTGGGAGCGATGGCTGCGGCGAGACCTCTCTACCCTTCCCTTTTGCACCTTCTCCTAAGGGCAAGGGGTTTGGAGCTGCGTCTGGAAGGCTGTGCTTTGTACAGGATGAGGCCCTACTGTGCCTCTGATTCCCCCGTGACAGTAGCTCTGCAGGGCCTTGGCAGGGACCAAGATGGCAGGGCAGACCAGCGCTTCCAATGGCGTTCAGTACCTCTTAGGCCCCTTCTGCACTGGGCTCCTGGAGCTCCCGTCTCCTGACAGCCCCTCTGTGGGCTTGACACCAAGGGGACACTGTGTGGCCACGATGGCAGCAGAGAGACCCAAGGCTCCCTGCCCCGCCTGTGGAATGCAGGGAGAAAGGAAGACCAGTGGGAGCACTGCCAGGCCCCAGAAATGAAAAGCTGGGCGAGGTTCAGAGGGAGAAAAGCCCAAGCACAGACTTGGGGGCAAGAGCATCCCTGGTCCTCTCTGCTAGCCCCTTTCCCCACCAGCATGCAGGGAGGCTTGGTCCCTGCCTGCTCACATGCTCACCAAGGGGCTGATCTCAGGAGCTTTTGTGTCGCCTTCTTACAGGGCCTCTCACTGACAAGCGCCGGCTGCTCTCACGCGAGTGTCTCACCCCGGCCAGACTGCCTCGGGTGACGGTGGAAGGAGAGCTGGGCGAGGCTGCCAGGGCAAAAGCGCCTTCACTTAGGTGAGGCTGGTGGGGAGCTGGAGGAGGCAACCCCAGGGCTCTGGTCCTTGAGGCAGCAAGACCCAGCCTTGGGACATAGGGTCTAGTGAACAGCAAAACCATTGTGACATGCATGTCCCGGCAAACTGCCCTTCC